>NW_024120846.1:0-18898 GCF_003073215.2 Triticum urartu
AGACGCCTTCTTCGGGGTTCCGGATAGATATCCGGTCCCGGCGATGCGCCACACTTCGGCTCCGCCCACTTGATATATTGACCCCTTCTGAGAACGGGGCACAAGGCAGAATAGATCTTTCCACAGCCCGAAATGAGCCTCAACACCCAAGAACAACTCGCAGAGGGCTACGAAGCCCGTGATATGCAATACGGAGGCAGGCGTAAGATTGTGTAGCTGGAGGCCATAGAACTCCAGTAGCCCCCGGAGAAACGGATGGATTGGAAATCCGAGCCCTCTTATTAAATAAGGGACAAGGCATACCCGCTCTCCTTTGGAGGGATTAGGGGGACTCTCCGCTTGCTCTCCGCCATTATAGATGGCAAGACCAGCTCGAACCGGGACCATATAGGCCGGGGGGAGAAATCCCTTGGTCTGGAGCGTCACTAGCTCGCTATGCGGGATGGAGCATCTCTCCCAATATCCAGGCTGAGGGCTGGAAGGGCGAAGGGAGGAGTTGCGACGGCTAGCCATGGTGGAATAGACCTTTGCTGGATGCGCTCTGATGAACACTCGCGAAGGGGAGAAGGTGTGGTTTGGATCTAAATCCTCGTCCCCTTAAATGGGCGGCTCATTTACGCGGCTAGGGGTGTGGATGTAAAAACACTCAGACTTTTCATATTCGTTTGACACGTGGGAGACGGCCATTATTGGGCGTAGAAGCCAAGGAGCGCAATATTTACAAGAAGCCGGACTTTATTCAACAGGTACACGGAATTTGGAGGAGAACCCGCCTTGCAATACCGAAGACAATCTGCGCGCCGGACTCATCGTCATTGAAGCCTGGTTCGGGGGCTACTGAGGGAGTCCTGGATTTAGGGGGTGTCCGGATAGCCGGACTATACCTTCAGCCGGACTCCTGGACTATGAAGATACAAGAAGACTTTGTCCCATGTCTGGAAGGGACTTTCCTTGGCGTGGAAGGCAAGCTTGGCGATACGGATATATAGATCTCCTACCATTGTAACCAACTTTGTGTAACCCTAACCCTCTCCGGTGTCTATATAAACCGGAGGGTTTTAGTCCGTAGGACAACATACAGAACAACAATCATACCATAGGCTAGCTTCTAGGGTTTAGCCTCTCCGATCTCGTGGTAGATCTACTCTTCTACTACCCATATCATCAATATTAATCAAGCAGGACATAGGGTTTTACCTCCATCAAGAGGGCCCGAACCTGGGTAAAACTTCGTGTCCCTTGCCTCCTGTTACCATCTGGCCTAGACGGACAGTTCGGGACCCCCTACCCGAGATCTGCCAGTTTTGACACCGACACCCCTCCAAGAGCTACCCAAAGCGCAGGTTGCTACCCCGATTAGAGGAGGAAGCACTTAAACCTACATCACCAGCACTCGATACGGCCGACCGGCCACCTCGTGGCCGCGACAGAGAGGCCTCTCGGCCCTCCACTCAAGCCGCACCCCGTACCAAGGCACGGGAAAATGCGCCTGACCTGCGAGATATGTTGGAGGACAAGGCAAGGCAAACACGATCGATCTATGGATCACGTGGGTGCCCCACGACTCTAGACGGTAACCGTCACGCCGGACACAAATCCGGCAGGGCCGAACACAGTAGACAAAGCTCATCGGAGCTACGTCGTGATATAGCCCAGTACAGAGGCGCCGCACACCCAATATGCTTCACAGACGAAGTAATGGATCATCAAATCCCCGAGGGTTTCAAACCCGTAAACATCGAATCATATGATGGCACAACAGATCCTGCGGTATGGATCGAGGATTATCTCCTTCATATCCACATGGCCCGCGGCGATGATCTCCATACCATCAAATACCTCCCACTCAAGCTTAAAGGACCAGCTTGGCATTGGCTTAACAGCTTGCCAACAGGATTAATCAGTTGTTGGAAGGACCTGGAAGCCGCATTCCTCGACAATTTCCAGGGCACTTATGTGCGACCACCAGACACCGATGACCTAAGTCACGTAATTCAGCCGCCAGAGGAATCGGCCAGGCAATTCTGGACACTGTTCCTAACAAAGAAAAATCAAATAGTCGACTGTCCGGACGCAGAGGCCCTAGCAGCCTTCAAGCACAATATCCATCACGAGTGGCTTGCCCGGCACCTTGGACAGGAAAAGCCAAAATCTATGGCAGCACTCACGACACTCATGACCCGCTGTTGCGCGGGAGAAGACAGCTGGCTTGCTCGTAGCAACAATATGACCAAGAACCCTGGTAATTCGGATACAGGGATAGTAGTGGCAGGTCGCGTCGCAACAAGCAGAAGCGCCGCATTAACGGCGACAATGCTGAGGATACGGCAGTTAATGCCGGATTCAGAGGCTATATATCCGGTCAGCGGAAAAAGCCATTCAAAATAAATCCTAGGGGCCCGTCCAGTTTGGACCGAATACTCGACCGCTTGTGCCAGATACATGGCACCCCCGAAAAGCCGGCCAATCACACCAACAGGGATTGTTGGGTGTTCAAGCAGGCAGGCAAGTTAAATGCCGAAAATGAAGACAAGGGGCTGCATAGCGATGACGACGAGGAGCCCCGGCCGCCGAAAAACAGTGGACAGAAGGGTTTTCCCCCACAAGTGCGGACGGTGAACATGATATACGCAACCCACATCCCCAAGAGGGAGCGGAAGCGCGCGTTAAGGGACGTATACGCGGTAGAGCCAGTCGCCCCAAAGTTCAACCCATGGTCCTCTTTCCCGATCACCTTTGATCGAAGGGACCATCCCACTAGCACCCGTCATGGCGGATTCGCCGCATTGGTTCTAGACCCGATTATTGATGGATTTCATCTCACTAGAGTCCTTATGGACGGCGGTAGCAGCCTGAACCTGCTTTACCAGGATACAGTGCGGAAAATGGGCATAGATCCCTCGAGGATTAAGCCCACCAAAACGACCTTTAAAGGAGTAATACCAGGTGTAGAGGCCAACTGTACAGGTTCAGTCACACTTGAAGTGGTCTTCGGATCTCCGGATAATTTCCGAAGCGAGGAGTTGATATTCGACATTGTCCCATTCCGCAGTGGCTATCACGCACTGCTCGGGCAAACCGCATTCGCCAAGTTCAATGCGGTACCGCACTACACATACCTTAAGCTCAAGATGCCAGGCCCTCGAGGAGTAATTACGATCAATGGAAACATCGAACGCTCCCTCCGAACGGAGGAGCACACGGCGGCCCTTGCAGCGGAAGTACAAAGCAGCCTCTCCAGGCAGTTCTCCAGTCTGGCCATTAAACGTCCGGACACCATCAAGTGCGCCCGGAGTAACCTACAACAAGACCGCCTGGCACGTTCCGAGCAGGCGTAGCAATGCGGCACCAACCCCGGCCCTCGCAAAAATGCGACGCCAGTGCTTCGCGTACATAACTACGCTCTAGAAATACCATGGGTACAGGGGGAGGGGCACCATCACGGCACGCCCGAAACACGGCTTAAACCGCACCAGGGGCTGCCGATTTTTTAATTTTCTCTTACTTTCAGGACTCCATTCTTTAGAAGGCCTGTTCGGCAGTTCAATTGCCGCACAAATGATGCAAGAACCAGGGAAGCAGACAAGCCATGCCACATTACGGAACTCCCAGGTGGTCTCTATCACGAGCAGTATACCTGTTTTGCATACCATTCCGCAGCCTACCCCTGGAACGGACATGTTAAATAGTCCAACCTTTTGCTTCTCACATTATTTGTATCATTCTGCTTTGATCGCAGCCCTTTTTAATAAACAATGCATAGCTTCTGTCTATTTTTGCATTACTTTTTTTTACAAATATATGTTCCTTAACGACATGTTGCACCCGTACACTTTGGTACGGCCAAAATATGCCAGGGACTTTAATACCCCTCAATATGGTGTGAGAAGTCAGAACACTTTAACAAGTGCAGCACCCCGAACTTATAGCATTATATGCATCGCCTCCGAATCGTGTCTTGGGTCAATAGTTGGGTTTGCCCGACTCCTATGTTTTGGTGCCTTACATTCCGCTATATCGGCTAAGGTAGCACTAGGAGAACTACTGCGATTGTGCCCTAGTTGAGCTAGGTTGAGCACCTCAGTAGAGAAAGCTAAAACTGACTGTCACGATGAAGCGAGAGCTGGTCGCTGTTCGAGATGTTTTTTGAGTCCCTAAAGACTTATGCCACTTAGAGCGAGGAGTCGGCTCTGTCCGGCCAAGGCGTGGATAGCGCCCCGAACTCGGTCTTCCGAATACCAGGGGCTTCGCCGAAATTTAAAATTATAGAATTCTATGGCTAAGTGAGAGTGTTCACGCATTATAGTCCGATTGCCTTGTTCGTTGTGCTGAGCGCCTCCCTCGAAGGACCCAAACATGGGAAAAAGAGCGCTCAGGTTTATCCCCGAACACCCCAGCACTAGCGGCATGGGGGCAGAAGCCGACGACTCGCCATCTCTCAGAATTGATAAACAGCCACACAGAAGGTAATATTTTCAATTCCAAAAGCATTGCTTAGCGCATATGAACAAGTTTTCAGTGCACAGGACAAAACGAGCGAGTTTTACTCAAAAATTACATCCCTGGAACATTCATCCGCCACAAGGCAGGCACCCTTTAGAACATCCTTATAATAATTCTCGGGCTTGCGATGTTGTTTCCCCGGCGGTGGCCCGTCCTTCACAAGCTTCTCAGCATCCAGCTTGCCCCAGTGCACCTTAGCATGGGCATGGGCCCTACGGGTACCTTCAATGCAGACGGAGCGCTTGATGACTTCGAACCTTGGACAAGCCCCCACCAGCCGCCGCACTAGCCTGAAATAGCTCCCAGGAAGAGCCTCTCCAGGCCACGGCCGAACTATGAGGCCTTTCATGGCCTGTTCGGCCACCTTGTGGAGCTCGACCAGTTGCTTCAGCTGGTCACTCAGGGGCACGGGGTGTCCGGCCTCAGCATACTGAGACCAGAACACCTTCTTTGTCGAGATGCCCTCCTCAGCTCGATAGAATGCGGCGGCATCGGACACGCTACGGGGAAGATCTGCGAATGCCCCTGGAGAGCTTCGGATTCGGGTAAGTAACAAGTAACTCACGTTTATGTGTTTGCTTTGCATAAAGAATGCCTTACCCGCCACTATCTTTTTCACCGCCTCCAACTCCTGGAGGGCCTTCTGGGATTCGGCCTTGGCAGACTTTGCGTTTTTAATAGCCGCCGCGAGCTCGGACACTCGTGTCTTTGAGTCAAGCTCCAAAATCTCATGTTTTTTCACGAGAGCCTGGAGCTCTTGCTGCGCCTTGCCAATCTGGGCCTCATACTTCTCCCGCTTGGTGCGCTCCGTGGCCACCCTCTTCTCGGCCTCGAGCAGCGCTTGCTTAAGGGTCGCCACCTCAGCCGTGGCCCCTACAATAGCCACAATAATAATGTCATTTTTTGCAATTGCACTTATTTATATATACTTAAACAAGGTATTTCTTACCTTCATTGTCCTCGAGCTGCTTCTTGGCACGCCCGAGCTCTTGCTCGGACTGCTCGAGGTTCTGCTTTAGCGTGTCCACTTCCGCAGTCAGTGCGGCGGATGCCAACAGAGAAGCCTGCATACGTATATTGACTCCTTTTTGTTAGACTCCTGCGAATTTTACTTGATCCTCTATTTGGCTTTTCTTCCCGAACGCCAAACAGAGCATCAGGGGCTACTGTCTATGCGGTAATATTATTTACACATTCTTTACTTACCTCAAAGCCTGTTAAAAGGCTAGTACAAGCTTCAGTCAGTCCGCTCTTGGTGGACTAAACCTTCTGGACCACCGCACTCATAATGGTGCGGTGCTCCTCGTCGATGGAGGCGCCTTTGAGCACCTCCAACAGATTGTCCGGCGCCTCCGGTTGGACGGGGGTCACCGGCACGGTGGGCTTGCTCCTCTTGGAAGGAGGTCCCCCGCCGGACTCTGGAACCTTTGAAGGTTCCGGAGCGGTGTCCCGCCTAGAGCCAGACTTGGAGCCTTGGGGGGTTTTATCCCCTTTACTCCTGGAGTCCGGGAGGTTGCCTTGCGGCGCCTCCAGGACCACCTCCTCCTGGCTTGGAACCTGTTGGGACAACACTTCGGCATCGTCCGTAGGGCGGGGGGAGGAGGCCGTCGGAAGCAAATTCACATCCGACGAGTCCAGTGAACCGCTCGACGTCGCGTCAAGCCGGTCTTTGGGTGGGCTGCATAATCATATTTAACATAAGGGAAAGCTGTGCAATAAAGGAATACTATGAATTACTCTGGTATCCGGATACTTACAATTTCGCCAGGGGCTTGGCCCTGACCGGCCACTCCTCTCCGCCGTCGTCGGCGTCGGTGGAGTAGTCCGGGGGAAGGGTTCTCCCCTTTTTGGACCCTTCGGCCTCCCTAGTGAGGGCGGCCTTCCTTTTCTTCTCTCCTTTCACTGGGGGGGAGAGGTCTCTTCTTCCTCCTCCTCATCTTCACGGGAGGAATGTGCCTGGGAGTCGTCGGATGATGAACTCGACACCTCCTGGCGCCGGGCACTCTTTCGAGTCCCCGTGGCCTTCTTCGTGGCCTTCTTCTCCGGCACCACATGGGATGCCGGAACCAGCAGCTTCGCCAAACGGGCATCGGCTGGGTCTTCGGGCAAAGGAGCCGGACAGTCGATCTATCCGGACTTCGCCTGCCAAACCTGTCAAAGGTAAGGGAGCTTAGATCCCGCATAGAGTTAAACTATAAAAAACTAATACCCTGTAAAAGGTACAAACAACTTACCGCACTAGCGTGACGCTGCGTGCTGAATCCGCGATCCTCGGTAGCGGATGCGGGAGCCTCGGCGCCCTTGAAAAGCACCTTCCAGGCATCTTCGTACGTCGTGTCAAAGAGCCTGCTCAGAGTTAGATACTGCGCCGGGTTGAACTCCCACAGATTGAAGGCCCGTTGTTGACACGGGAGGATCCGGCGGATGAGCATAACCTGGACTACGTTGACAAGCTTAAGCTGCTTGTCCACCAGGGTTTGGATGCATGTTTGCAGTCCAGTCACCTCTCCTTTGCTGCCCCACGACAGGCCCGTCTCTTTCCAGGACGTGAGCCGCATTGGGGGTCCGGACCGGAACTCGGGGGCCGCGACCCACTCAGGGTCGCGCGGCTCGGTGATGTAAAACCACCCCGATTGCCACCCCTTCAGGGTCTCCACATAGGAGCCCTCGAGCCATAAGATGTTGGGCATCTTTCCCACCATGGCGCCTCTGCACTCCACCTGGTTGCCGCGCACCACCTTCGGCTTGATGTTGAAAGTCTTGAGCCATAGGCCGAAATGGGGGCGGATGCAGAGGAAAGCCTCGCACACGACGATAAACGCCGAGATGTTGAGGATGAAGTTCGGGGCCAGATCATGGAAATCCAGGCCGTAGTAGAACATGAGTCCCCGGACGAATGGGTGGATAGGAAAGCCCAGTCCATGGAGGAAGTGGGGAAGGAATACTACCCTCTCATGGGGCCTTGGCGTGGGGAGGAGCTGCCCCTCTTCGGGAAGCCGGTACGCGATGTCGTTAGACAAGTATCCGGCCTTCCTCAGTTTTTTGATGTGTCCCTCTGAGGGAGTCCTGGATTAGGGGGTGTCCGGATAGCCGGACTATACCTTCAGCCGGACTCCTGGACTATGAAGATACAAGATTGAAGACTTCGTCCCGTGTCCGGAAGGGACTTTCCTTGGCGTGGAAGGCAAGCTTGGCGATACAGATATATAGATCTCCTACCATTGTAACCGACTTTGTGTAACCCTAACCCTCTCCGGTGTCTATATAAACCGCAGGGTTTTAGTCCGTAGGACAACATACAGAACAACAATCATACCATAGGCTAGCTTCTAGGGTTTAGCCTCTCCGATCTCGTGGTAGATCTACTCTTGTACTACCCATATCATCAATATTAATCAAGCAGGACGTAGGGTTTTACCTCCATCAAGAGGGCCTGAACCTGGGTAAAACTTCGTGTCCCTTGCCTCCTATTACCATCCGGCCTAGACGCACAGATCGGTACCCCCTACCCGAGATCCTCCGGTTTTGACACCGACATTGGTGCTTTCATTGAGAGTTCCTCTGTGTCGTCGCCATCAGGAAGGATGCCTTGCCCCGTCATTAAAGACGGCACCGTTGCTAAGGGAGCTTTGGCTGTCGGCCAAACCCTCCGGCTAGGTGGTTTTCTTATGACCGCTTGTTTGGCTTTTGCGCCGACGATGACCTCTCGAGCCATCGAAAACAATCTTCATGTTAGCTTGGAACTCGCCGAGCAGTTAGATCCAATGGAGCTCTCCTCCATAAACGAGCTCTTGGATCGCATCGCCGCCCTGGGAGTCGCTACGGATTATGACCAGATTGGGCCTAAGCCCGATCTGAGAGAGATTAACTCTCCCCAAGTCACCCATCACGTTGCCGTGGTAGAGGGACAGTGCGGCGACCCCTCATCTATCTTAAGGACTAGCTACGTCCGGATTCCCAATCCCTCCAAGCCGGATACCCGCGGAGGGGAGGATATCACTCAAGACCTGAACTTAGAGTCAGGCGACAGACTGGATTCATTGGACAACATCCAGGAATCCAAATTTTCGAGTTCGGAAATTCCTCGGCCTCTGAGCCTCAGATGGGGTGAGGCTTCGGATTTAATTCCACCCACCCACCCAAACATAAGCGATCTATCCCAAATTAGGCAAGAGCCCAAAGAAACAGTACATCAATACTGGGCCAGATTCCTCCTGGTTATGAACAGGATAAAGGACTGCCGCGAGGAAGACGCAATTTCATTCTTCTGCAATAATTGCACGGACAAGGGAATCCTCAACGCCATAAGTCGCCGTGATATTACACGCTTTGCTGACTTGGCGTCCATAGTACGAAAGTACTGTGCGATGGAAAGCGCCTAGAAAACCGAAATAAAATTTTGGGACAATCCGGCCCTGAATACAAACCCAGTTCGAAATAAAAGGGTGCATCATCGCCAGACACCCGGGTCAAACACCAAAAAGCAAAAGCCCTCTACAGGGCATGGAACCGTATTGGAAGGATGGCTTAATGGACCCTGTAAAATTCACAGTACAGAGGACGCCACACCAACTCACAGCCTTAGAGCATGTTGGATACTCCGGTAGGTGGCCAAAATTGGCGAAGATCTCCTAATTCCGGAGGCCACAGAAAGCCACCCCAGAGACACCAATACGGTATCAACAGTCTTCGAGACTTTCGCATCAAATAACATGCGAAAAAGGACACTCCGCAGCCTTGTCGAAATCTACCAAGTGGCAACAATAAACCCATGGAGTGACACGGATATTACCTTTAACGCCAGTGATGAACCTAAATTCCGAACAGCCCGAGTACCAGCCGCATTGGTCCTCAGTCCAATAGTGGACGGCTTTCGTCTTACCAAGGTACTAATGGACGGTTGCAACGGATTGAACCTCATTTATGAGGAAACCCTTCAAAAAATGGAAATAGACTGGAACCGCATTGAGCGAAGCAGCACAACCTTTATAGGAATAATCCCCAGTCGAGAAGCGCGCTGTACAGGAAAAATCACACTAGATGTGGTGTTCGGCACGCCGGATAATTACAGATCCGAAGAGGTCACGTTCCATGTGGCTCCGTTCAGCAGCGGTTATCACGCTCTGCTAGGGCAGGAAGCGTTTACAATCTTCCAAGCAATACCCCATTACGGGTACATGAAGCTCAAGATGCCCAGGATCATCACTCTCGCTAGTGATCCGGACATAGCACTCCGCGCCGAAAACAAGACAGCCGCACTGGCCCTCGAGGCACTATCCGAAGCCCAAGCGGCTGAGGAACTGACTGAGCTGCGCTCCACGGTGAATAGAGACGATGTGGTACTCGACAAAAGATCCAAGTCCACCTCCTTTAAACCGGCAGACGAAATAGTCAAATTCTAGGTCCATCCAACGGACCCCAATAAAACAGCTTCCATCGGGGCACAGTTAAACCCTGATGTAGATGCCGCACTACGAGAGTTCCTACGAGAGAACTGGGACATTTTCGCCTGGCACCCTTCAGACATGCCAGGAATCCCACGCAGGCTGGCCGAGCACAACTTAAATATCCTAAAAGAATTCAAACCTGTCAAGCAAGCTCTTCGGCGTTTTTCCGAACCTAAGAGACAGGCCATGGAGAGGAGCTAGCAAAGCTATTGGAGGCCGGATTCATCAGAGATATAAAACATCCGGACTGGCTAGCAAACCTGGTGATGGTACCAAAGAAGGACAAATCCTGGCGCCTGTGCGTTGATTTTAAAGACCTTAACAAGGCTTGCCCAAAGGATCCCTTCCCCCTCCCCCGCATCGATCAAATTATCCACGCTACCGCAGGACATGATTCGTTGTGTTTCCTCGACGCATATTCCGGCTACCATCAAATCAAGATGGCAGAATCAGACCAAGCCGCAACGGCATTTATCACACCATACGGCCCATTCTGCTTCAACACAATGCCCTTCGGGCTCAAAAACGCCGGCGCAACATATCAGCGCATGATTCAAACATGTCTGGCAAACCAGATCGGCAAAACGGTGGAGGAATATGTAGATGATGTGGTCGTCAAAACAAGACATGTCGAATCTCTAGTAGACGACTTGAGGCTCACATTTGATAACCTCCGAACATACGACATCAAGCTCAACCCGGAAAAATGCGTTTTCGGCGTCCCAGCCGGAAAGCTCTTGGGCTTCATTGTATCCGGTAGAGGAATTGAAGCAAATCCAGCCAAGATCCGAGTTCTGTCACAATTGGATATCCCAAAGGACCTCAAACAAATACAAAAGTTAACCGGATCCGTGGCAGCTCTAAGCCGCTTTATCTCCCGCTTGGGAGAAAAGGCCCTACCCCTTTACCGCCTCCTTCGGCGCACCGAACACTTCGAATGGACGGATGCAGCCACGGCCGGACTCGACGAAATAAAAGCCATATTGGCAACAAACCCAGTCCTGGCCGCGCCAAACATTGGCGAACCAATGCTATTGTACATTGCAGCAACACATCAGGTGGTAAGCGCAGTGCTTGTCGTCGAACGAGAAACGGACGGACACAAATTCCCCCTTCAAAAGCCGGTCTATTATGTGTCCACTGTCCTCACTCCGTGAAAATCACGGTACCCGCATTATCAAAAGATTGCTTACGCGGTATTCGTGGCATCCCGGAAGCTACGACACTACTTTCAAGAGTGTTCAATAACAGTAGCCTCGGAAGTACCACTTAACGATATTATAAACAACCGTGACGCAACAGGCCGGATTGCAAAATGGGCCATTGAGATCCTCCCGTTCGACATAACTTATAAGCCACGGCGAGCCATTAAGTCGCAAGTTTTGGCCGACTTCGTCGCAGAATGGACGGAGGCCGAACTCCCTAAAGAGTACGGCACATACTCAAATTGGATCATGCATTTCGACGGCTCCAAGATGTTGGCCGGACTAGGGGCTGGCGTCGTTTTGACGTCCCCCACAGGAGACACAGTTCAATACATAGTCCAGATTATGTACAAAGACTCCAACAATGCAGCCGAATATGAGGCCCTTTTACATGGTCTCGGGATGGCAGTATCCATGGGCATTCAACGCCTAGAGGTGCGCGGGGACTCGAACCTCGCAATATCCCAAATAAATGGAGACTTCGATGCCAAGGATCCAAAAATGGCAGCTTACCGCAACGCCGTCCTAAAAATGTCAGCTCGGTTCGAAGGGCTTGAATTTCACCATATAGCCCGGGAAAATAATCAGGTGGCAGATGTCCTGGCACGCATCGGCGCAAAACGCGATGTAGTCCCCCCACTATCTTCTTGGAAAGGCTGTTCAAGCCATCCGTAGTATGGGAAGGGGAGCCAAACAATAACAGCCCAGACCCAACCGCACTGCCCGACACCGAACATTCTGACACAATCGGAGGCTCTGCCAATGAAATAACACCTTCAGCCCACGTAATAATGGTCGTCATCGCCCCGTGGACAGAACCATTCCTCGCCTACCTTACTAGGCAGGAACTCCCCGAGGACCAAAATGAGGCACGCTGCATAGTGCGGCGATCCAAAGCCTACAGAGTCCACGAGGGAGAGCTTTATAAGAAAAGCACTACCGGAGTCCTTCAAAGGTGCATCTCCGAAGAGGAAGGGCGGAACCTCCTGGCTGAAATTCATGCCGGACTCGGCGGTCATCACGTTGCAGCTCGGTCCCTTGTAAGCAAGGCCTTCCGTACAGGCTTTTATTGACCGACGGCCCGGGCAGACGCCCAGGACTTAGTCCAACGATGCACCGGTTGCCAGCTCATTGCAAACCAAAGCCATATGCCACCCACCGCCCTCCAAACTATCCCCATTACTTGGCCCTTCGCGGTCTGGGGGCTTGACATGGTTGGACGCCTTAAAGGCGGAACCCACAAGCAAAAATACTTACTGGTCATGGTGGACAAGTTCACCAAGTGGATAGAAGCCAAGCCTGTTAAGATGGCCGAATCCGGACCGGTGATAGACTTTATATCCGGGGTTGTACACCGTTACGGCGTCCCCCATAGCATCATCACTGATAACGGCACGAACTTTACGGCCAACGAGGTAAAACTCTGGTGCAAAAACATGGGCATCAAGCTCGATTATGCTTCCGTCTATCACCCACAAACTAACGGCCAGGTCGAACGTGCAAATGGTCTTATCATGAGCGGCGTCAAACCCAGATTAGTGCGATCCCTCAAGGAATCTAACACGCACTAGGTAGAGGAGCTTGACTCCGTACTCTGGGGGCTGTGGACCACGCCGAATCGCACCACCGGGTACACACCATTCTTTATGGTGTACGGCGCAGAGGCAGTTTTGCCTTGCGACATAATTCATGACTCACCCCGAGTGCGCATGTACGAAGAAAGAGAAGCCGAGCTCGATCGGCAGGATAGTTTGGACGCATTGGATGCGGAGCGCGACGTGGCAAAAGCCCGTTCCGCATTCTATCAACAGCGGGCTCGAAGATACCAAAGCAGAGAAGTACGGGCCAAAAATTACAACGTTGGCGAATTAGTTCTACGCCTGCCGGACAAGAAAAAGGACAAACTCAAGCCCAAGTGGGAAGGTCCCTTCATAATTGACCAAGTCCTGACTGGTGGAGCGTACCGCCTGTGAGATGCATCGGATAACCGACTCGAGCCGAACCCATGGAACGCAGCCCGTCTCCGAAGATTCTATGCCTAGCACCGGACTCTGTGCTCGTCTCCTTCCTCTGTCCATTTTTTATATATACTGTCTGTCTTACATTTCTCTCCTTACCCCTTCCTTTCTCTTATAGCCTTTAAAGGCTCATCAAATGACGTGCTATTCGCACTCATTAAACCTGGTGGCTTCTTTTACCAGAAGCTTATTTATACGGGCTTCATGCCCAACACATGTGTTACACTTCCGCATGTACCTTTTATTTCACCATTATATGCATCGATATGACTTAAGTTTTGGCCAAGCTGGGTTGCCTGGCTCCTGTGCTTACCCCTACGTTCCCGATTATTCGGCTAGGCGGTAAAGGGAGCACCTCTGCGATTGTTACTGCCGAATCAGCCGGATGTGTACCTCAGACTGGGTGAAGCCGAAAGCTAGCGTTCTTAGGGGAATATTCGGTCGGTGACCTAAAAGATGATCTTTTCACTTATTTATTTATGCGCCCCCAGATGCTTTTTCCTGCGTCTTTCTCGCAGAATGGGCATGCACTTTAGGGCATGCCTCCCAGGGAAAGGAACCCCTAACGGAACTATTCTCCCTGGAACATGTTTCTTACTAACCATGTAATATAACATAACTAGTCAGGTACTTGTCTGTTCACGCACTAATGACCCCTACGCCTGGTCTCGACGCATTCCCCGGCTCTTATATAGCCGCATGAGAATTCGGACACACTCCGGACCGTCAGGTCCTGAGGCTGAAGCGAAAAGGTCGGCCGTGACAAACTCTCTACAATCAGGCTAGAAGGCATTATAAATGTCAATTAAATTACATAGTCATTCTGACTGATTGTATTCCTCTTCAATACCATCTAACAGGCTGTCTAATTTACAGTCCTGCTGGGAATACTTTGCGGCCAATTCTACTTGGCTGTATACTAAGCTTACAGGGATCTCCTTCCCATCGGGCCCCACAGGACCGACCTCGGCCATGTGGTTGGGCTCAGCCTTTGTGTACCGCGTCTTCACCATGGCCCAGGCCTCCCTAGCGCCTTGACGGCAGGCCGATATCTTCCACAATCGGAAGCGCCGCCGTACTCCCTTTACCTTCTCCGCAAGCTCTCCAAGACCTTCGAGCATGGAGATGGATGGCCACAGGGCCTGGGCAACGCCTTGCATCGCCTGCCGAACTCGCTCGAGCAGTTGCGAGAGCCCGGGAATAAGGTCACCCGTAGAACCGGGCATCTCCTCTGCAGGACGACCTGTTAGCACACCTATAGACATTATTCTGTTAGTCGACTTCCCCGCCGAACTTTTTTTCAAAGGTTCGTTGAAGCACTTACTAAATATGCTGCGCCGAAGCCGCTGATTCTCCTTAACGGAGTCTGACAGCTGGGCACGAACATCTTTTAGTTCGACGCCCAGCTTGGTGTTGGCATCTTGGAGATCGTTCTTCTCCCGCCTCACCTTTGTCAGCACCTTCTCACCAGCCTTCAGCTGGCGTAGGAGGTGTTGCCTTTCCGGATTCAATCCGGCGCCATCTCCAATTTCATTTGTCAGATTCGCACCCATGTCGTGCTTCGCAAAATACTTATCTTTCAAAGTGTACATTACCAGAGGGGGTCTCCTTGGGCTCCCCTGCCACGGCTAGTGCGGCCTCAAGTTGGGCTTTGCACTCTTCCAGCTCCTTGGACAGTAGGGAATTCTTTTCTGTAAGAACCTTCATATCAAATGATCCTTAAATCAGTTATTCTAACTGTTTCAAGTCTTGGGGGCTACTGGTATATATATAATTACCAAAATTTTCGTACCCGTATGTCTTTTACATATTGCTCCGTGGCTCTGGCTAGACCATTTTGAGCGGCACAGAGGTACGCATCTCCCGAATTGAAGGCATCTAATGCCTCTCGGGAGAAACAAGCGTCGCGAAGAATTGTCCGGCGACGCCTATGGTTCATGGCACTCTCCACCTCAGAGTTGGTGGCAGACAACCTGTCCACGTCCTCCGTCGGAGGAGCGTCCGGTGCGCGCCTTTTTTTCGCCTCCGCCTCCGGACCAGGCTTTGTAGCTTGGCTGGTGGAGGCGCGATTGGCAGCCTCTCTGGATATAGTCCAGCGAGGTCTCTTTGTCCTGAAGAGAGCACGAATGTTAATATGCCTTGAAGGTATAACACCTGGGATAAGGGGGCGCACCATACCTTTGAGCTGACGCCTCGGTCCGGACTGCACCACTTTTCTGCCCACGGGGCCCTGCGGCCCCTTGTTGGCTTGTCGCCGCAGGTTCGGCCTCCCGTCTCAAGAACCTCCCCTGCAAAGTTTGGTTGTAATCAGGAAACTGAAAACGCGAGAGGGCGGACCCCTATTCGGGGTACTGGGACTTCGATCTCAGTTACCTGGGAGGCCGGGATTAGCCCTGGGTAATCGGCCGTAATGGCCACCAAGGCGTTGTCCTTGCTCAATTGATGGAACACTCCATCAATCAGCTCCATAGATAAGTCCGGATCCCATTGATGGAACACTCCATCAATCAGCTCCAAGCCTGTTAAGACGGCCGAATCCGGACCGGTGATAGACTTTATATCCGGGGTTGTACACCGTTACGGCGTCCCCCACAGCATCATCACTGATAACGGCACGAACTTTACGGCCGACGAGGTAAAACTCTGGTGCAAAAACATGGGCATCAAGCTCGATTATGCTTCCGTCTATCACCCACAAACTAACGGCCAGGTCAAATGTGCAAATGGTCTTATCATGAGCGGCATCAAACCCAGATTAGTGCGGTCCCTCAAGGAATCTAACACGCACTGGGTAGAGGAGCTCGACTCCGTACTCTGGGGGCTGCGGACCACGCCGAATCGCACCACCGGGTACACACCATTCTTTATGGTGTACGGCGCAGAGGCAGTTTTGCCTTGCGACATAATTCATGACTCACCCTGAGTGCGCATGTACGAAGAAAGAGAAGCCGAGCTCGATCGGCAGGACAGTTTGGACGCATTGGAGGCGGAGCGCGGCGTGGCAAAAGCCCGTTCCGCATTCTATCAACAGCAGGCTCGAAGATACCAAAGCAGAGAAGTACGGGCCAAAAATTACAAAGTTGGCGAATTAGTTCTATGCCTCCCGGACAAGAAAAAGGACAAACTCAAGCCCAAGTGGGAAGGTCCCTTCATAATTGACCAAGTCCTGACTGGTGGAGCGTACCGACTGTGAGATGCATCGGATAACCGACTCGAGCCGAACCCATGGAATGCAGCCCGTCTCTGAAGATTCTATGCCTAGCGCCGGACTCTGTGTTCGTCTCCTTCCTCTGTCCACTTTTTATATATACTGTCTGTCTTACATTTCTCTCCTTACCCCTTCCTTTCTCTTATAGCCTTTAAAGGCTCATCAAATGACGTGCTATTCGCACTCATTAAACCTGGGGGCTTCCTTTACCAGAAGCTTATTTATACGGGCTTCATGCCCAACACATGTGTTACACTTCCGCATGTACCTTTTATTTCACCATTATATGCATCGATATGACTTAAGTTTTGGCCAAGCTGGGATGCCTGGCTCCTGTGCTTACCCCTACGTTCCCGATTATTCGGCTAGGCGGTAAAGGGAGCACCTCTGCGATTGTTACTGCCGGATCAGCCGGATGTGTACCTCAGACTGGGTGAAGCCGAAAGCTAGCGTTCTTAGGGGAATATTCGGTCGGTGACCTAAAAGATGATCTTTTCACTTATTTATTTATGCGCCCCCAGATGCTTTTTCCTGCGTCTTTCTCGCAGAATGGGCATGCACTTTAGGGCATGCCTCCTAGGGAAAGGAACCCCTAACGGAACTATTCTCCTTGGAAGATGTTTCTTACTAACCATGTAATATAACATAACTAGTCGGGCACTTGTCTGTTCACGCACTAATGACCCCTACGCCTGGTCTCCACGCATTCCCCGGCTCTTATATAGCTGCATGAGAATTCGGACACACTCCGGACCGTCAGGTCCCGAGGCTGAAGCGAAAAGGTCGTCCATGAAAAATGATCTACAATCGGGCTAGAAGGCATTATAAATGTCAATTAAATTACATAGTCATTCTGACTGATTGTATTCCTCTTCAATACATCTAACAGGCTGTCTAATTTACAGTCCTGTTAGGAATACTTTGCGGCCAATTCTACTTGGCCGTATACTAAGCTTACAGGGATCTCCTTCCCATCGGGCCCACAGGACCGACCTCGACCATGTGGTTGGGGTCAGCCTTTGTGTACCGCGTCTTCACCATGGCCCAGGCCTCCCTAGCGCCTTGACGGCAGGCCGATATCTTCCACAATTGGAAGCGCCACCGTACTCCCTTTAGCTTCTCCGCAAGCTCTCCAAGACCTTCGGTCATGGAGATGGATGGCCACAGGACCTGGGATAAGCGGGCGCGCCATACCTTTGTGCTGACGCCTCGGTCCGGACTGCACCTCTTTTCTGCCCACGGGGCCTTGCGGCCCCTTGTTGGCTTGTCGCCGCAGGTTCGGCCTCCCGTCTCAAGAACCTCCCCTGCAAAGTTCGGTTGTAATCAGGAAACTGAAAACGCGAGAGGGCGGACCCCTATTCGGGGTATTGGGACTTCGATCTCAGTTACCTGGGAGGCCGGGATTAGCCCTGGGTAATCGGCCGTAATGGCCACCAAGGCGTTGTCCTTGCTCAATTGATGGAACACTCCATCAATCAGCTCCACAGATAAGTCCGGATCCTCTTGAGAGGCCGGATCGAGGGACCGTCCTGGGTCCTCGGGTTGTGGAGGAGGGCTGTTTATTTCTTTAACAGCCTGGCGCAGTTCCCGCGTTGAAGTCGTTAGACTGAATATTTATCAATGGGAATATAAAACGGATGGGCAGGTAAATGTGAGCACTTACCCAGCTTGGGGGATTGTACATAGAATATCCACCCTTTGGGTCGACGCGGAGAAAATCCTCCTCTTCTCCCTTGTACAAAGCGGACAAGGTCTTTGTTAGAGCCGCAGCCGAATCCGGCCCCTTACGGCCGTAGCGGGTGGTGTCGTCCTCCCTGTTGAAGTCCCACATGGGGTGGCCTCTATACTGTAGCAGCCGCACCCCTCGCATGATGCATGCGGCCATGACCCCGATCATGGTCAGTCCGGAATGAGCTAACAATCTTATCCGGTCCATCAGGTAACGAACGTCCTTGTCACTTTCCTTTGAGGGCTCCGTGGACGCCAACTTAGGCGCTTCTTTAGTGGAGCACTGTTGAACTCAGGGAGGCCGATCCGGATAGGATCCGGCAGCGGGACGTCCTCTATGTAAAACCATTCCGAAGGCCAGTCCTCAGACGCCTTCTTCGGGGTTCCGGATAGATATCCGGTCCCGGCGATGCGCCACACTTCGGCTCCGCCCACTTGATATATTGACCCCTTCTGAGAACGGGGCACAAGGCAGAATAGATCTTTCCACAGCCCGAAATGAGCCTCAACACCCAAGAACAACTCGCAGAGGGCTACGAAGCCCGTGATATGCAATACGGAGGCAGGCGTAAGATTGTGTAGCTGGAGGCCATAGAACTCCAGTAGCCCCCGGAGAAACGGATGGATTGGAAATCCGAGCCCTCTTATTAAATAAGGGACAAGGCATACCCGCTCTCCTTTGGAGGGATTAGGGGGACTCTCCGCTTGCTCTCCGCCATTATAGATGGCAAGACCAGCTCGAACCGGGACCATATAGGCCGGGGGGAGAAATCCCTTGGTCTGGAGCGT
>NW_024120847.1:0-8777 GCF_003073215.2 Triticum urartu
GCCCACCCTAGGGCCAGACCCCCCCTCCCCTCCCCCCCCCCCGAGATTGGATCTTTGCTCGGGTGGTATTTTTTATCTACTGTAATCTGAGCCCTAGTACCATTTTATCACCCCACAGAGTTTCTAACTCAAAAAATTTAAATAAATATAATAGGACAGTTCGACAATTTCCAAAGAAATCTTGCTACCAAAGGGCGCCACCACATACCCCACACAATAGGAGCTAAGACCAGGGGCGCATGAGAAGATCATGTGGTGGGCCTGGAGGGCCCCTGCAGGTGGACCCAGACCCATTGGAAGCTCATGGTGATGAAACTTAACGACACATTTTATTTAATTATTTCTATGATAATCCATTTTTCTTCAATATATAAAAACACTAGAAATCAATAACTGGCCTTGGCAGTGAATTAATATGTCAGTCCAATAAGAAATAAAAAATATGTTAAACCCTTATATAAGTGATGTGAATATATCATATGAATACTTCCACAATTATAGATATATTTGAGACATATTAACATCCCAAGCTTAATCCATGCTCATCCACTAGCATGTAGATGAGAACAAAAATAATTTGTGAAGTGTGAATGCTATAATGGAGCAAAAGTTTGATCACATAGAGAATGATAGTTTTAATAACAAGAAGCATCATTCTATCAAATTCAACATAACATAAAGTAGTAATGAAGTGTCTTGTAAATATGACAAAACTATAATACAAACATAAAGCAGCGCATATACATCAATTAAGTAAAGACGATGACTAGGCAAACCAACTTGAAGAGAACCATCATATGTATGTGTTACCCAAGAAATTACTATTAATAAGAATTCATAAAATGCTAAGAGTGATCCCCATTCTCAATAGATGGTGCTTAAGGAAAGTTGGAATTGGCTCAACATAAAAAGTAAAATGGTTAGGCCCATCGCAGAGAGAAGGGATTGCCATGTGCTTTTCTTTTTGTTAGTATCTTTCTTTATGTTTTGCACTCAAACCTTTAGTGCATTGGAACTTTATTTTCCTTTTCCCCTTGTGATTGTGCCCATTTGCATTATTATTATGGTTTTTCGCTCTACCACTATTTCATGGAAAACATCAGTTCCAAGTCACTAAAAATTCAAACTCCCTTTTCAGGTAACATTTTTACCAACACCAATGACAATTTGCTTGTAATGACATTACCAATTCATGAATAGATAGGTATAGTGGACGCCTTATGGCGTACGCTTTGGCTGTGGGATTTTGGATGCACACACATAATTCATGCTTAGTACAAGAAAAAAGATAGCAAAAGACTTGGAGAACCCGCCTAGTAAGCATACAAACCACAATTATGCATTCTTGAATACTAACATTATTAAGAAAACATTAACATGATGATAACCTACAAACCTGAATATCACCAAGGCTGACTTGGAATTTACCAAACATGTGAGCATGTGCCAAAGTCAATCATCTGTTCTCCAATAGGAGGTACTTACCACCACAACATGATAGACTTAACTTAATTTTGCAAATATTTTTTCATTATTATAAAAGTCCCTATTTGATTAAATATCTGGGCTATCATAGTTCCGCATATATTCTGATAAATTAATGAGGGACCATGTTTAGTTCTTGACAGTTATAATTTGAAGTGCAGGGGAATCATTCCATTCATAAGTTTACTCTAAGGATATAAATGAAGCACATGAGTAGTAGTATAATAATTTATTCCAACAAATATAAGTGAATATCAAAGAGTAGTAGATCCAATATGATAGCACGCTCAAAGATAAGATAATCGCTCCAAGCCAAAATGAAATGGTTTTTTGATTTTATAAAGAAACACCAAGAGAGAATAGAAGCGAATAATAAGCATAAAACCACAGGCAAAGAAAACAAAATAACAAGAGACGAAAAATATTTGGGGGTTTATAGTTTTTCAAAGAAAAGAAAAGAAAAACTAGATAAGAACCAAATGAAAAAAACAAATAAAAAAGGAAAATAGAGTCAACAAAATATTTAGTTGCTTTGGAAAAGAAAAACAAAAAAAATAACCAAATGAAGAAGCAAGATTTTTTGTCATTTTCTAAAGCTAAGGAGCAAATGAAAACCAAAAGAAAAACAAATAATATGATTTTTTTCTTGCGAAGACAAAAGAAGCAAATAAGAACCAAATTTAAAAAATGAGTCCTGCATTCCTTGGGGTGTTGACTCTTGGTGTGGTTTACTGGTTGAATGTGACCGTGGTTGGTTCCGCCCTAGAGTGAAAATGGAAACTTTCCACAAAAGTATTTGTGAGGAGGAGGTACTAGTCACACTTATCTTCAAGGAAGGGAAGAATGCCAGTGTTGTTTGCCAAATGGTAGAAGTCATCGAGAATTCCCGCATCCCTCAAGAAAGTGTTGCACGGCCATTCGCACGGCCGCACTTTGCCCACACAAGGAAGGTGATATCTGGGCTTCGGAACCTCCTTAGGGGTCCGTCTTGAGGATCCTCTTAACCTCCACTTGAGCATTTTCTTTTTCTAAAAATTTCTGAAATTTTTAGTGACTCAAAATAGAAGTGAACCAAACTCAACAAAACCAATAGCAACTATTCCCATAAGCATCTAGAAGGTACATCATGCATCAAAACTACTTTGGACCATCTAAATTTGAAATGCAAGATCAAAAACAAGGTCACCACAGCAGCAAAAATTTGCAATATATAAAGCAATAGAACAAAAACTAATTGGACCATTGGAGGAGTCACATACCGAAGAACAATCTCCCAAAATAGTTTTGGAAACGGAGTTCCGAGCAAGGAGATTAATAATGTTTATCAAGTCTTATTAACAAACTATTTTCGAATGACATGAAACCGAAGAACCTTCATATAACACTAGGTTACCTCAACGGGGATATGCATCTCCCCAATAATAAGAGTTTCATATTTCTTCTTGTCATTAGGAAGAGGGAGTTGAAAACTTCCAATAGTAATTGTTGGATCCTCAATAACATTAATACCATTCACTTGAAATTGCTTCTTGAGAAAGTGTAACGTATGCTCATTACCATTGATATGAAAAGTGACCTTGCCTTTCTTGCAACCCTCCTGCAGTATTCAAGAAGGGTCTACCAAGGATAATTGACATGTCGTCGTCCTCGGGCATATCAATTATAACAAAGTCTGTCAAGATAGTAACATTTGCAACTACAATAGACACATCCTCACAAATACCGATAGGTATAGCAGTAGATTTATCATCCATTTGCAATGATATTTCAGTAGGTGTAAGTTTATTCAAATAAAGTCTTCTATATAAAGAGAAAGGCATAACACTAACACTGGCTCCTAAATCACATCAAGCAGTTTTAACATAGTTTCTTTTAATGGAGCATGGTATAGTGGGTATTCCTGGATCTCCTAGTTTCTTAGGTATACCATCCTTAAAAGAATAGTTTGCAAGAATGGTGGAAATTTCAGCCTCAGGTACCTTTCTTTTATTAGTGACAATATCTTTCATATATTTAGCATATGGGGCCATCTTTAAAATACCAGTCAAACAAGAACGCAAAGAGACTGGCCTAAGCATTTCAGTGTTCAAACTCTTCTTCATCCTTATTCTTAGATGGTTTAGTTGGGGAAGGCATGTGTTTCTGAACCCATGGTTCTCTTTCCTTATGATACGTCTCCAACGTATCTATAATTTTTGATTGTTCCATGCTATTATATTATCAACCTTGGATGTTCTATATACATTGACGAGCAAATTTATATCATTTTTGGGACTAACCTACTAACTTAGTGCCCATTGCCAGTTGCTGCTTTTTTGCTTGTTTTTTTACTTTGTAGAATATCTGTACCAAACGAAGTCGAAATGCCACGAAACTTTTTGGAGATTCTTTTCTGGTGATAAGAGACCCTGGAAGCTTCAGGAGGCCATGAGAAGATGGAAGAGGGCCCACTAGGCACCAGGGCGCGCCATGGGCCTCTAGCACGCATTGGTGGGTAGTGGGGCCCACGAGCATCATTTTGACCTACCTCCACCTCTATAAATACTCTAAAATCCCAAAACCCTCAGGGAAGTCCACAAAATACTTTTTCCGCCGCCGCAAGTTCCAAAACCACGAGACCTAATCTAGAGGCCTTTCTGGCAATCTGTTGGAGGGGGAAACGATCACGGAGGGGTTCTTCATCATCCTTGCTGCCCTTCCGATGATGCGTGAGTAGTTTACCACAAACATATGGGTCCGTAGTTAGTACCTAGATGGCTTCTTCTCTCCTTTTGATCTTCAATACAATGTTCTCCTCGGTGTTCTTGGAGATCTATTTGATCTAATGACTTTTTGCGGTGTGTTTGTTGGGATCCGATGAATTGTCAGTTTATGATCAGATCTATCCATGAATATTATTTGGGTTTTCTCTGAACTCTTTTATGCATGATTATTATAGCTTCGTATTTCTTCTCCGATTTATTGGTTTGGTTTGGTTTGGCTAACTAGATTGATTTATCTTGCCATGGGAAGAGGTGCTTTGTAATGCGTTCGATCTTGCGGTGCTCAATCCCGGTGACAGAAAGGGACATGACATGTATGTATCATTGCTATTAAGGGTAAAAAAGGTGGGGGTTATTCATACGTGAGTTTATCTTGTGTACATCATGTCATCTTGCTTAAAGCATTACTCTGTTTTTCTACGAACTTAATACACTAGATGCATGCTAGATAGCGGTCGATGTCTGGAGTATTAGTAGTAGATGCAGACAGTAGTCGGTCTACTAATGTTGGAAGTGATCCCTATATACATTATCATTGCCTTGGATATTATCATAATTATTTTCTTTTTTGTCAATTGCCCAACAGTAATTTGTTTACCCACCAACAATAGTCAGATCTTTCTTCTTTGTTTGCAATATATATATAAGTATAATATTATACCAAAATGAATGCCTTTTTGATTGGCATGGAAAAAAATTCAAAAGTCAACTAAGAAATAAAGACTTTTGCTTTGGCTGAGTTGTAGACGGAGTCTTATAATATAATCATTAAATGTGACTAGGATATATTTATAGAGTATATAATTACATATATATGTATAAATTACTTTAAAAAAGACATGGTTATTTTCCAAAGGATATACCATCATATCAAGTCTTATTTATATAACATCTAAATTTATTAAGAAAATTATATTTAAAGTTAAAATTGAAAATTATATGCCGATGTGTTTCAGTCATAATTTGGGTTCTAAGATCTAATTCCGTGTAATCTTTGTTACTGAATTACGTCTTCTCTCTGTTGAGTCACATCTTATTTATCATGCCAAAGCCAAATTAAACATTCAGAAACAGAAAAGATAAATTTGACAACAATAATTACACAATTCAGATCTTCATTCAATATTAAATATATGGTCGGTACTATTCAGAGTGTATCTTTTTTCCCTTTCATTCCTGGAGTAACCAACCGAGTTTTATAATAAAGTATGTGCATTGACGCCGGCAGTGCAATAAGTAGTCACGCAATTGACCTTTTTGAAACTATATGGCTATGGCCGTGTAGTTCTCCCAATGGCAAAGGCTTGGAGATCACCATTTCTCTACTCATTAGTGCATGCCGAGAAGGAAAGACAGCTAACTTCAAGTGGCAAAGTATTCTCACAAGATCGAGAATAATAGGAGGAGAAGATGTCTGGGAGGTGAGTTCTATATCAAATTATTGTGGTCAGTATATAGTTTTCAAATAATTTGGGACATGGTAAACATATCTTCGCATCAATGTTGTTGAAATAATTTTTAATGATTTTCAGTTGATGACGCTTAATTTCAAAGCAATAGTTATATGAGTATAACCCTTTCCAAAAATATACGTGGCCGACGACTGCTTTTCGCCTATGATGCAATTAAACAATCACACTTTTGTATCAATTTACAGGAAAAGTTTAAAAACCTGGAATTGTAGCCACATAGTAAAATTAATGTGATTAGGATGTCAAAATTATGCAACCTATGTTTTCACAACGACTACATTGTAGAGGGGGCTGGGGGTAGTAACGATTGAAAATAAAATATATAGATGCCATACCTTTTTCATTTTGAAATAGATGATGTTCTAGAAACTTATGTTCAGGTGGATCATACACTGAAGCCTCAACACGAATGTTACGTCCATATATTGATCTAACAACACATGAGAACTATCAGTTAGCTTGTGTTCTAAATTTGACTTCTATCCAATGATCCAATATCACACGTAGATACATACGGTCAATAATATAGTACTTATAGGAATGAAATAATTGACAACTTCATCTTAAAAAGTATAATAATGCACTACTAGGGAAAACCTTATACACAGAAGTTTATCAGTAGCGCGGTTTAAAAATGGGCGCTACTGCTAATTAGTAGTAGCGAGGGGTATAAAAACCGCGCTACTACTAAGTTGATAGTAGTAGCGAGGGGTATAAACCCGCGCTGCTACTAAATGGTCTCCAACAATGCCCCCGGGATAGGCCATAGTAATAGCGAGGGGTATAAAACGGGCGCTACTATTAAGTAAGTAGTAATAGCGCAGGTAAGACCCCCACGCTACTACTAAGCGTGTCCACCCCGGTCCGATCCACACTCCCACCCCACCACCACCTCCCACCCACCAACCAGCCCACACCACCCACCCCCCGTCTGTCTCAAAAAAAATGCAGCCCGATCCAGATCCCCAACCTCCTCTCCTGTCCCAACCCACTCGCCGCCCGCCTCCCTTCCCCTACTCCTCCCTCGCCGGCGCCTTCGGAGGCCTCATCCTCTTCCGTAAGCCCCCAACCCCCTCCGCCTCACCTCTCCATTCCCCTCGCTGCATCACGAGATCTGTTCGCCGCACCTCCGTGGGTATCTCATGATCTAGGGTTGCGCGAAAATAATGCTCGTGTTCCATCTCGATTGGCCTAATCTGATGAGGGATTTCCTAGCTGCATAGGTAGGGCGCGCTCCTCCAGGCAAAAACATTTGGGAACGTTACTATTGTGCATGCCCTGCTTTAGGGTGCTGTAGATTGATTGTTTCCTGCGCGATTGGAGCCCCAAATTTGCGTCGAGTGCTCTGAGATTCCGATGATTGTAAGCAAAAAAATCGCTTACATTTTATTTCCTGTATGTTTGTATTCTGCAGAGGCCAGAGTCTCATTTCAATTGATTCGTCAGCCAGTGTATGAATAGCAGGACGTGCTTGAATTGGGCTAGGCTATGTGATGGCTTTGACTGTTAGCCAGGGAAACTTTTGTTTGTGATTTTATTGGTGTGAACAATGCTTTCCTGGTGTTAGTCATGCTCTCGGAATGGTTATGGTGAATCATGGTTCTGAAAATAATTCAGTCTTACCATCATTTCCTCGTGTCTGGTATTTTTTTAGAGAAAGAACAACGCTTTGTCTGATTGGGATTGTGGTATTCAAGAAAAATGCATGAATAATTGCTAGGAAAACTGCTTACACCATATACGCTGCAGTATGTGGAGTCCTAAGTCAGTTTCATTCTCGAACTTTAGGGGCTTGTCCATTGATGTCTATGTGATGCTTGTTATCAGCTAATCTCAAACTGTTTCCCTGTATCCTATTCTGTTGAATAACTTGGAGTCCTTTTATTTGTATCCAGAATGAGTTTGATTTCACAAGTTCTATAAAGTAAGCAATGCAACTTGTTACTGTGTATCTGATGTTGGTAAGGGAACTATTAAAAAAGTTATTTGGCTATGTGAATTGTCTGTTTTCCACCCGATAATCCATAATTATTAGTTTGCCTAGCAATTATTCATGCATTTTTCTTGAATGTTCTCAAATTTTATAATCTTATTTACTTGTTAATTATTCAGAGTTGGCATATGCCGAAAGAAACACTTTGAGAAGAACTCAAATTTACACTTCGTGAAGTAACTGTCACTAAATCTATGGTCTAATGCATGTTTGTGACTTGTGTTATTTTATACAGGTAGCCCAACAACCCGCTGGGCATCAGTTGCACTTGGAGCTGGTGTGGTGATAGGGGCTGCGTTCACCAAACTGATTGTGCTTGTCTTTCGTTAGTTAGCAACTCAACTCGACTCATGCTGGTGGCAAGATTTGAAATCACTCTAGTGCAGTTTGCATCTTTGTAACTGAACATGTTATAACATCAATATTAACAGTAAAAAAAATGGACTTTGTATGTGTAGTATAAGCAAGTTCAAGTGATTTTGTGAATCTGCTTTCCTTTGGTTATGCCTAAGATTTCACAATCATTTTGTATTTAGTTTAGAAACTGAAAAATGAAGAGAGTTGCCTTTCCTTTTGTTATACATGCAGCCATGTGCTTGACGCCACCTGATGCGTGCGTTTTGTGCTCCTATCTGCTTGTCAAGCAGAAATCTGCTGCTGTGATAGGAGGACGACGAGGCGAGTGGCTGCTCCGACCCTGCTACTACCCACACGATAGAAGGTCCTCTCTCTCTCTCTCGTTTTTTATTCCTCTCTCCGATGATAGTTTGGTGCAACCTAACTCATAGTTGTACGCTTGGTAGAGTGATTTGTTTGACATGTTGTTGATCTGAAGTAAAACCACTTAATCATCCTCTTCCTTTTTTTAAAAAAAACCAGTTTGTCATTGTTTCCCCGTGTATGGTAATTTGAAGAAAGAACAACGCTATTCCTGTCTGGGATTGTGGTCTGTTGGGGACTTGAACACTACTATGTTCTTCAAAATTACAGTGTGTTTGCTCCTAGTGCTAAATCATATTCTGTCCTAGATCGTTATCCACCTAGGCCGTTGATCTGCATAATGCA
>NW_024120848.1:0-10375 GCF_003073215.2 Triticum urartu
CTCAATAGTAATTTGTTCACCCACCGTAGAATACTTATGCTCTTGAGAGAAGCCACTAGTGAAACCCATGGCCCTCGGGTCTCTTTCTCATCATATCAATCTCCATCACTTTATTATTGCTTTGCTTTTACTTTGCTTTTACTTTATTTACTTTGCATCTTTATACCAAAAATACCAAAAATATTATTTATCATCTCTATCAGATCTCACTTTCGTAAGTGACCATGAAGGGATTGACAACCCCTAAGCGCGTTGGTTGCGTTGAGCGATTGTTTTTGTGTAGGTACGAGGGACTCGAGCGTAGCCTCCTACTGGATTGATACCTTGGTTCTCAAAAACTGAGGGAAATACTTACGCTACTTTGCTGCATCATCCCTTCCTCTTCGGGGAAATCCAACGCAGTGCTCAAGAGGTAGCACTATGCAACTAGAAAGACTATACTAGCAAAAGTTGACACCCTTCTTCGTGCTATTGGGGACACAAGTGAAGTTTAGTTGTGTTGCCTATGCCTGTTACAACACATTTATCTTCACGGGTTGATACCTTGGTTTCTCACTGCAGGAAAGCTGGTGCTTGCTATGAACTCCTACACTTGGGAGTCCAACAACATCGACTTGTTATATTCCTTGTTAGTGTTAGCGAGTTAGTGCAAAATTTACCTTTCGGGAATTACCAGGATCTAGTCAAGACCTCGTCACGCAACCCGAACACGACAGTTTAGTCAACGTCAATCTGAAGGTGGCCAAGTTCAAAGACCAGTTCAGGGGCTACTGACGGTGCCATGTACCACGGGTTCCTCAAGCCATCAAAAGTCGGACTAGCAGGCTGAGCGGAGACCCACTAAGCCATGATATGGCCTAGGCTTGCTATACTTCCTATGGCCTCCCAGAAAGGAAGAAACCGACTTGATGTCCAAGTCAAGCCTACCAAGAGATCACGCAAAGACTCCTAGCCACCATAGCCAATTAGGAATCATGTAACCATGACGAGGTCAGGCTAGTCGATAAAGGCATCTCTCATACAACACAATCCACCGTCAAACCCTCGATGCACCTACTGATCCTCGGGATGACAACCTTGTAATCTATACACCATCCATCCATATGATCAAGCAGGAAGTAGATTTTTACCTCCACCGCAAGGTCATGAACCTGGGTAACCCTTGCCTCTTGTTTCCCATCTGTGTCATCCGGCTAGTCGCGACACCCTATCAAGGGATGTGCCAGAATGTGAACTAACAATGAAAAATTATGCCCAGTGTCACACCGAAAGAGATCCAAGTAATGCGAAGGTAAACTTTGTTGACGATATTGCTTGCTTAAATGATAATGTTAGTCTGATTATGTTTATGCTTGCTACTAAACATGTTCCTACCTATCCTAAGGATGTTTCTACCGCATGGCTTGTTGAATAAAATAAGGCACAAGTTGATGCCAACTTCGTGGCAAGACAAGAAACTAAAATGAGGTCAAATCTGTGGGGCGGTGTGCCGGTTCGGTTTAGTAGTACAAAAAGAAATACCAGGCAGCAAATCAGATAAAAAATAAAAACCTCACACGTGGCTAGTCCAGTCAAAGTAAAATGAGGCGAATTCAAAATTTTCACTAAATGGATAATATATGTCACAAACGTGAATTTTAAGTGTAAAAAAATGGAATTCCATCTTTTTATACTCCCTCGTCTCAAAATTCTTGTCTTAGATTTATCTAGATACGGAACAAATCAAGACAAGAATTTTGGGACGGGGAGAGTAATATGCTAGGGTAACCAAATAACCTGATCTATGTTCCTCGACTCAACAATCTTAGCTAGTTGCACATCATGATTTCACATATCTCATTCTAACCCACCGGCTATCGTCAACTGCTGAAACTGTTGACATTGCTGACATGGACCTCCCCTGCAAACACAAGCTGATTTTTTTTGAGAAAAGAGAGTTCTCTCTTCAATTTCCATTAAAAGAAATCACCAAGTCTTTTACAGCAAAGAAATGAAAACGCAAAAGCTACCATGGCTATCCCCCCCGGCAGAGCGCTGGCTGTTGAGAGGGGAGGGGAGCCATCCCTCCCCCCCATTTTACCCCAACATAGCACACACCTAGGGAGGATCTAAGGCTTGGGCTCAAAATAGGTCCCAGCACCAGAATTTAACAGCATAGTTCTAGAAGAAACATAAAAGTGCCAAAGTTCATCACACAGAGTTTTTATTCCCCCCACAAAGAAGCCAGTAGATCGAAGGAGAAGCGCAGAAAGCAGGATGATCTTGAAGCCTTCTTGAAGCATGTGTTGCAGCCGCACAGTCCAGGGAAGATTTTGAATAAGTCACTCCATGATTCTTCTAGTCTCCAGGCACCATCCATATGCTGCTCTAAATACTTCTTCAGCTACTTCACCAACCTGCTTCACTCCATCCTTCATCATCTCACTTCTTGTGGGATTTTTTTGCAAAATATTCCAATCATGTAATTTTTAAGCAGTAGATTAACGGGTATGCAGGGATCATTTACCCTGTTATTATAAAAAATCACACTATTCCTCAGTTTCCATATTGTCCAACAAATGACAGAGATTCCTATCATAACTAGCCCCCTTTCTTCATTTCCAAAAGTCCTGACCTAGGTTCTCATCACCAATTCAAGATCATCTGGAATATTAGATAGGTTGAAAGCATATTTTAATATATTCCACAGTAACCTAGCTACAGAGCAGGGCAGGAAGAGATGATTTATTCTTTCTTTATGCCCACAAAAGGGACATTTCTCATCTCCTTTCTATCCCCTACGCAACAGATTATCTTTAGTAAGAATGTTGTTTCTAAGAGCTAGCCACATAAAGACCTTGACTCTCGGTGGCATTTTGATTTTCCACATGTATAAGTGCGGGTATTTGATCCCATTTTCTCTCAAATGTCTATAAAATGATTTTACAGTATGTACCCCTTTTTTAGTCAGCGTCCACTTCACCTTATCCTTGTCCTCACTCAAAATCATCGAACTACATGCTTCTTTTATGTGTTCCCACAGTTCTCTAGAATCCCCAGTTAGAGTCATTCTAAAGTGCACATTGTCAATCCCCTCATTTATGACCTCCTTAACCGTTTTCTTTTTATCAAAATAAATATTGTATAGTCTGGGAAAGTTCTTTTTTAAAGGTGCAGATCCAATCCACCAATCCTCCCAGAATCTAACATTTTCTCCATTTCCCACTATGAATTTACACAGAGAAGTAAAATGATCTATATGTTTCAAAAGTTCCCTCCAAAACTGGGAGTCCCCTTGTTTAGCAGAGATATTACCCAGAGATTTATTTCCCTGATATTTTTTCAAAATAATTTCCTACCATAGCCCATCCGTGTTATAGATTTTCCACCACCACTTACAAAGCAGAGCTTTATTCATGTGAGTAAGGTTTTGAATCCCCAACCCACCCATATCCTTAGGCCTACACACCTCAGACCATTTAACTAGATGATATTTTTTCTTCTTATCATCTTCCTGCCATAACAATCTTGCTTTGAAAAAATCCATACGCTTATTCACCCCAATAGGTAAACCATAAAAGAACATCATAAAATAAGGGATGCCTCTCAAAGAAGATTGGATTAAAGTGACCCTTCCAGCACTTGCAAGCAACCTACCTTGCCATGTTTCACATTTTTCTCCATTTTATTTTCCAGAGGTTTCCAATGTTTATTCCTAATTCTGTTTTTGTCAACTGGCAATCCTAAATATTTCAAGGGTAAAACACCTACTGGACATGTAAAAATCTTTGCATATTCATCCCTTTTATTATTTGCCTCTCCAAATAGGAAAAGCTCACTCTTATGGAAATTTATCTTCAATCCAGACATTTGTTCAAAAATACACAAGATGTACTTCAAATTATGAGCACTATCTATATCATCTTGTAATAAGAAAATAGTATCATTAGCATATTGCAACATGTTAATCCCATCTGAGACATATTCATTTAATACTCCCTTGACCAACCCATTTTTCCTAGCATTATCAAGCATAATAGCCAAGGCATCAGTTGCCAAATCAAAATTAAGGGGAGATAGAGAGTCCCCTTGTCTCAATCCTTTGTGGGTGGGGAAGTATTTTCCTAAGTTTTCATTGACCTTCGCACACACCTCCCCCCCCTAATGGTTTCCATAACCCAATCTATCCATTTGTCAGGGAAACCTTTTTATCTGAGCATCTGAAAAAGGAAAGACCATTTTGTTTTATCATATGCTTTTTCAAAATCTATTTTCAGCAAGATAGCACTTTGTTTCTTCTTTTTGATACTGTTTAAAGTTTCATGTAAGATCAGAACCCCCTCCATTATATATCTGCCTTTAATAAAAGCAGTCTGTAGGGGAGATTACATCAGCTGCAACTAAATTCAACATGCTCATCAGGACTTTTGTGATAATTTTAAAGCAGACATTTAGTAAGCACATTGGTCTAAATTTTTGTATCTTATTAGCATCTTTTCCTTTTGGAACCAAAGTAATAATCCCATAATTCAATCTGCTGATATCAATTTTCCTATTGGCAAAGTCATCTAGCAAAGATTTAAGATCATACTTCACCAGCTCCCAATAATGCTGATAAAACTCAGTTGTAAATCCATCCGGGCCGGGAGATTTGTTATGTGCCATTTTGAATACTACATTTTTTATTTTTCCAAGGAAAAATCATTAGTCAGAATATCTCTATATTTTTCATGTATCTTTTTGGGGTTATCAATATTAAGAGATACCGAAGAATCATATGGATGGCCAAATAAGTCCTTATAAAATCTTGTGATATACTCTAACAATTTTTTATCTCCCTCTATCTCCCCCTCATCTTGATCTAGCCTATTAATTTTATTTCTTCTAAGTCTCCCATATGCTTTAGCATGAAAAAATTTTGTGTTGCTATCCCCCTCCAGAATCTCATCTATCTTAGCTCTTTGTTTCCACTTAGCCTCTTCCTGCTATAGGAGCCTATCTAATTGTGCTCTAAGTTCTACTTGCTCTTTCCTGTCAGTAGCAGTAAGACCATGTTGTTCACAATGTTTATCAATTACATCAGTTTTAACAGGATATCTTTTTTCAATTTCATATACCAAACATTCATATTCCTATTCCAGCCTTTGAGTTTAGGCCTAAGTAATATAAACTTACCCAATAATCTATCCATACTGTCACCAGTGATACTGGGGTCATTCCACACATCATGAATGATCTTATCAATCCCTTCCCTCATCAACCAGACATTCTCAAATCTGAATATGGGATCAGTTTTTTGGATGTCACCAGAATCTAAAAAAAGTGGGGTGTGATCAGATTTCTCTCTAGTCAGAGCTGTAATATGAGTTAAGGGGTATACCTCTTCCCACTCAGTGTTACATAAAATTCTATCTAACTTTTCAAAGATGGGGATAGGCGAATTATTCCCCCATGTGAACTGTCTCCCATTCATCTGAAGTTCCTTCACTCCAGCCTGTTCCAAAATGGCATTAAACAGGAAACTCCAGTGTCCAGGAGAGCCTGGTTTGTTTTTTTCACTAGCTTTCCTAATGATATTGAAATCACCCCCAATCAAAATAGGGTTGACATTTTTTTGGAAAATTCTGGATAGCTCAGCCAGGAATTTAGCTTTTCTCTCTGGCTAGGTGTCAGGACCTCGATCCTAAGTCACACCGAGCTAGCATGTAACACATCATATCACTTTGCGCCCTACAGCCCGGATTCACACGCTGATGACCAACACATCACATCGATGCTGGTTCATGTATGCCTGTCCCTGTAAGTTAGTGCCACTTTGGGTTCACGACTAGTCATGTCGGCCCGGGTTCTTTGTCATATGGATGCTAGCGACACTATCATATACGTGAGCCAAAAGGCACAAACAGTCCCGGGCCAGGTAAGGTGACACCCTTGGGAATACCATGCGTGAGGCCGCAAAGTGATATGATGTGTTACATGACACACCGATCTAGCATGTAACACATCATATCACTTTGCGGCCTCACGCATGGTATTCCCACGGGTGCCACCTTACCTGGCCCGGGACCATTTGCGCCTTTTGGCTCACGTATATGATAGTGTCGCTAGCATCCATATGACAAAGAATCCGGGCTGACATTACTAGTCATGAACACAAAGTGGCACTAACTTACAGGGACAGGCATACATGAACCAACATCAAACGTGTCGGTCATCAGCGTGTGAATCCGGGCTGTAGCACTAGGCATCTCCATAAACCACCACCAAGTCCCAGATAAACTTAGTTTTAAGATCTTGAACCGTCATTTTAATGTGGTAATCCCCTTCCTCCTGCGAAATAATGTCTAAAGTGGTGTAATTAACACCTAAAAGGAGTCCACCAAATTTCCCCCTAGCTGGAGTGAAATGCCAATGGAAGTCTCCCCCAGCACAAATATGTTGCAGATCATTTCTAGAATTTTTTTGCCTCATAGTCTCTTGCAAACCTAGGAAATCCACTCTCCTATCCATAATCATTTCTCTAAGAAATCTTTTCTTAATGTCTCCCTCAAACTCTCTCATATTCGAGAAGATGCCTCTCATCTTTTTTTCTTTTTCTTTTTTTAACAGAAGATTCTAATTTTTTATAGCAGACGCAGTTTTAACACCAGAACCTCTGATGTTTCTGCTTCTTTTTCTTTCTTTTTTAGAAGAGAAAAGTCCTCTCACTATATCCTAGTCATCCTCTTCCTCTTTATTTTCATCATCCCCCCCGGCCTAATAAATTTTCTAGGGTATGTTCCCCAGTATCAATAATCTCGTTTTCATCAGGTATATGGATTATTTTCTGATTTTTATTGTAATCAGATAACCACAAATCAATTTTGGCATGTTCCACATTTTTTATCAATTCTAAATTATGCTTAATCATCCCATGATTATTTCCCGAGCTGGCCCTCACTCCCTCAGCAATTTTTTGAAGAAAACTGCCAGATTTAGGGAAAATCCCAGTATGGGATGACTCACCATAGTTGTCCTTCTTGGCTGCCCTCTCCTTGGACAGCTCTGTGATGTTGCGATCCTCTTTCCCCTTTAATCTAATACATGTTCTTCTTCATCCTTGGGATCAATTTCACCTTTTTCAGCTTTCTTTACCTTAGTCCCAAAAGAATCTGTCTCCTGGCTAGCACTGTAATCAACTGGCTCCACATATCCCAGCCCAATAGCTTGTTCAATTAGTTCTTGTTCTGTCATCTCTTCTCCCCCCTCTTGTTTGTCTTCAGTCTGAAGGAAATATGCCCTAGAGGCAATAATAAAGTTATTGTTTATTTCCTTATTTCATGATAAATGTTTATTATTCATGCTAGAATTGTATTAACCGGAAACATAATACATGTGTGAATACATAGACAAACAAAGTGTCACTAGTATGCCTCTACTTGACTAGCTCGTTAATCAAAGATGGTTATGTTTCCTAACCATAGACATGAGTTGTCATTTGATAAATGGGATCACATCATTAGGAGAATGATGTGATTCACTTGACCCATTCCGTTAGCTTAGCACTTGATCGTTTTAGTTTACTGCTATTGCTTTCTTCATGACTTATACATGTTCCTATGACTATGAGATTATGCAACTCCCGATTACCGGAGGAACACTTTGTGTGCTACCAAACATCACAGCGTAACTGGGTGATTATAAAGGTGCTCTACAGGTGTCTCCGATGGTACTTGTTGAGTTGGCATAGACCGAGATTAGGATTTGTCACTCCGATTGTCAGAGAGGTATCTCTGGGCCCTCTTGGTAATGCACATCACTATAAGCCTTGCAAGCAATCCAACTAATGAGTTAGTTGCGGGATAGTGCATTACGTCATGAGTAAAGAGACTATCCGGTAACGAGATTGAACTAGGTATTGAGATACCGACGATCGAATCTTGGGCAAGTAACATAGCGATGACAAAGGGAACAACGTATGTTGTTATGCGGTTTGACCCATAAAGATCTTCGTAAAATATGTAGGAGCCAATAAGAACATCTAGGTTTCACTATTGGTTATTGACCGGAGACGTGTCTCGGTCATGTCTACATAGTTCTCGAACCCGTAGGGTCCGCACGCTTAACGCTCGGTGACGATCAGTATTATGAGTTTATGTGACTTGATGTACCGAAGGTAGTTCGGAGTTCCGGATGAGATCAGGGACATGACGAGGAGTCTCGAAATGGTTGAGACGTAAAGATTGATATATTGGACGACTATATTCAGACATCGGAAAGGTTCCGAGTGATTCAGGTATTTTTCTGAGTACCGGGGAGTTACGGGAATATGAGGAAGAAGTATTGGGCCTCATGGGCCAAGTGGTGGAAGAGAGGAGGGAGGGCGCCCCCCTAGCCCAAACCGAATTGGATTAGGGGGCCGGCCCCCCTTTCCTCCTTTCCTCCCTCTCCTTCCTTCTCTCCTTCCCCCTTCCTTTCCTCCTTCTAGTAGGAGTAGGAAAGGGGAGTCCTACTCCTACTAGGAGGAGGACTCATCCTCCTGGCGTGCCCTACAGGGGCCGGCCGGCCTGCCCCTTGCTCCTTTATATACGGGGTCAAGGGGAGCACCCTAGAACACACAAGTTGATCATTGATCCCTTAGCTGTGTGCGGTGCCCCCCTCCACCATAATCCACCTCGATCATATCGTAGCGGTGCTTAGGCGAAGCCCTGCGTCGGTAGCAACATCATCACTGTCATCACGCCGTCGTGCTGACGGAACTCCCCCGTGAAGCTCTGCTGGATCGAAGTTCGTGGGACGTCATCGAGTTGAATGTTTGCTGAACTCGGAGGTGCCGTGCGTTCGGTACTTGGATCGGTCGGATCGTGAAGACGTTCGACTACATCAACCACGTTCTCATAACGCTTCCGCTTACGGTCTACGAGGGTACGTAGACGATACTCTCCCCTCTCGTTGCTGTGCATCACCATGATCTTACGTGTGCGTAGGATTTTTTTTTTGAAATTACTACGCTCCCCAACACAATCACCATATCATCATCTATTGCTTCCTCTTCTTCCCCCTCATCAGTAGTTTTTTTCCCCAGACTGGGACCCCCTCACTTCATCATTTGTCTTCAGATTAAGCTGCAGTAATTCTTGTTGTCTCCTGACCTCTTTTTCAATGGTTCTTCTTATTATTTCCATTTCCCTCCTTTTCTTCTCATCCAACATCAGTTGTGCAGTCTGCCTAGCAGCAAGTTCCTCTGCTTTTTGCAATCTCACCATCATGCTTTCCTCTTTTTCCTTCATCTCTCCTACTGCCATTGCTTCCATTTTCTCTTTAAGAGTTTCACTTGTCTGTCCCGTTTCACTAGTTTTCAGAACCACTTGTTCATACTGCTTCGGCCCCAAGCTCCCCAAGCTCACATTCTGTTTTCCAATATCAGCTTGCTTGCTTTTTTTCTGCATGTCATTCTCCCTCTGTGCTTCAAAATTTTCCAAAGCAAGATAGTCAAAGATCTTCCTCTTATTCCCCTCATCAAACTTATACCATCCCTGTTCTACAACTGAATCAAAGTCAAAGATCTTCCTCTTATTCCCCTCATCAAACTTATACCATCCCTATTCTACAACTGAATCAAACTCAAAGCCTATGTCATACAGCAGAAAATCTTTTGTACTTATCTTAGTTCCTGCTGGAATCTTGTGCAAATCTCTCACTCCCACCTTCACCTTGATCTCTTCCTTCGAGTGAATATGTTCTACATCTACCTCCACCATTGGCCCCAAAGCAGAGCCAATTTCACACCCCCCAAGTAATGTCTCGGTGTATTAGGCACTCCCCACATTTTGATCCAAACAGAATGAAGTTTCCCCTTAGATTTGTCATCTGGACTCCAAAAATCCACCTCAACCATGGCTCCTGTCCCTAGCAGACTGAACTTTCCAAAAAAAATCAGCTCTACCAATTTTGCCTTGTTGGGGAATCTCATCAGAAAAGTGTTGGGGCTCTGAAATTTGGTTTGGTGATTGATGACAACGTGTTTGCGGACTAATCATGTGCTTTGAGCATTTCAGAGATTCATCCTTGGCACGAGACGATTTCTTCCCCTTGGAGTGTCATTCAAGACGGTGTAGCTCTTTAGTCTCTCTTTCTGTGGTCTAGTTGCGTAGAGGGCACCGTACTATTAAGAGGGGGTCCGCTGTGGTATTGCTTGGGTGGAATAAACACGTACACTTCCGCTTCTCTCCCTCCGAGCCCTTTCGCTTCGATGGAGAGATCTTTTCTCTACTTGTGTGTCTTGTCTGGGTCCCAGCGGTAGTACCGTGCTACCCAGCGGTAGTACCGCTGAGGGGTCACAAGCGGCAGTACCGCTCCGCAGCGGTAGTATCGCCGGTGACTCCGCAGTTGCACTACACCAGGCCTGCCCGGCCCT
>NW_024120849.1:0-11173 GCF_003073215.2 Triticum urartu
TTCCGAATATAGTCATACGTGCTTATGGAAACGAACTTGCATGACATCTTTTGTCCTACCCTCCCGTGGCAGCGGGGTCCTAGCGGAAACATGATGGAATTACTCACGCACGAGGGTGAGCATCATGAAATTGGTGATGGAGGATGGTTGATGATGGTGATGGCGACGGATTCCCCTCTCCGGAGCCCCGAACGGACTCCAGATCAGCCCTCCCGAGATGTTTTAGGGCTTGGCGGTGGCTCCGTGTCGTAAAACGCGATGAATTCTTCTCTTTGATATTTTTCTCCTCGAAACCAAATATATAGAGTTGGAGTTGAGGTCGGAGGAGCTCCAGGGGGCCCACGAGGTAGGGGCGCGCCCCCACCCTCGTGGACAGGTGGTGGCCCCCTGGTCTTCATCTTTTGCAAAGATTTTTTATTATTTCCAAAAATACGCTCCGTGGAGTTTCAGGTCATTCCGAGAACTTTTGTTTCTGCACATAAATAACACCATAGCAATTCTGCTGAAAACAGCGTCAGTCCAGGTTAGTTCCATTCGAATCATGCAAGTTAGAGTTCAAAATAAGGGAAAAGGTGTTTGGAAAAGTAGATACGACGGAGACGTATCAAGGCACCTTGTCGGAGCCGTGGTAGGCCCCTGCTGCGGCGTTGGATAGCTCCGCTGGTGTGGCAGTCGCCGCCCCCGCCACTTCCTGCGACCAGCACCTCTGCCGCCCCCCAGGTCGCCGACGCCGTCGCTCCCCTCGAGCGCCTCACCGAAATCTAAGCCACGGACGGGATGCGGCGAAGCCTCACCGGTGAGCGGCGGCAAGGCCTCCAGCTCTTCTATCTCTCTCTCTCAGTGAAGACGACGGGGATGGGAAAAGAAGCCCAGAAGGAAAAAGTGATGGGGGGAGAGGATAAGCCGTTCAGGCCGAGGAGTTCACGGTGATAAGAAGAGCAAATACAAATATTACTTACTTTCACGGTGATTATCAACCTTACCATCTCATTGGTCTTACTTTCACAGTGATTATCGAGTGCACTGTTATGTCGACCTAAATATTTTTTTTATCTTGGCAATAGGAATTCTGGAAACTTCAAATTACATCACCCTTGCATTCAACCCGGATCATACTGCAGCACGCGCACTTCATGGTGAGTAATTATGACTTATTATCAACTACAATCAATTACTTACGATTGTTATTAACATATGTACACAAAGTTTAAATATTATTAAATGCAACATTTATAATATATATTTTTGCAGATATTCGCCAGAAAATAATAGGTGGGTTAATTGATATGAAGTTTGTTCAGCAATTTATTGAGTGGAGGTGGGCTTTCCTAGCAAGCGAGTTGTCTACAAAGGATCCCCGTCACGGAATGTATATAAAGAAAGCTCAGTGCATGTACTACAGATAGTATACATTGGTTATGTCTATTACGCATGATTGTGTGTTTCTATTTGTAAGTGTAGTTATCACGTACTCGGTTTGTATCTACTATGTAGGTGACTGTTTCGTCATATTTGTTTGTGTCTATGGTGTTTTAAGGGATGTGCTAATTTCACGGATGATTTAGTTATTATTTACATTTAAAAACAAGTTTGTCCATGTTCAAGGATTTTGAATTACCTTTGACATTGTTTTTTGTCAAAATATATTCTATAGAAAGCACTCATTTAAAATATCCAAGTACATGCTATCACTTTGTCGAGTAATCTTTTCACATCACACTTCGTATTTCGTGTGTGTGTGGCAACGCACGGGCATTCAACGATTCCAAATTAAAAGTATCATGCCTTAAATCTGAGTGGCTGAGAAGGCCTGCCCCGTTTCTTTGCTACCGTCACCATTTTCCTTCTCTTTTTACAAGACTAAGTCATGATCGGATAAAAAGTGTTATGGTCGAACATGTGCGGTATGGATCGGTAACTTTAATTGGTCTTACTTTCACAGTGATTATCAAGTGCACTGTTATGTCGACCTAAATATTTTTTTTATCTTGGCAATAGGAATTCTGGAAACTTCAAATTACATCACCCTTGCATTCAACCCGGATCATACTGCAGCACGCGCACTTCATGGTGAGTAATTATGACTTATTATCAACTACAATCAATTACTTACGATTGTTATTAACATATGTACACAAAGTTTAAATATTATTAAATGCAACATTTATAATATATATTTTTGCAGATATTCGCCAGAAAATAATAGGTGGGTTAATTGATATGAAGTTTGTTCAGCAATTTATTGAGTGGAGGTGGGCTTTCCTAGCAAGCGAGTTGTCTACAAAGGATCCCCGTCACGGAATGTATATAAAGAAAGCTCAGTGCATGTACTACAGATAGTATACATTGGTTATGTCTATTACGCATGATTGTGTGTTTCTATTTGTAAGTGTAGTTATCACGTACTCGGTTTGTATCTACTATGTAGGTGACTGTTTCGTCATATTTGTTTGTGTCTATGGTGTTTTAAGGGATGTGCTAATTTCACGGATGATTTAGTTATTATTTACATTTAAAAACAAGTTTGTCCATGTTCAAGGATTTTGAATTACCTTTGACATTGTTTTTTGTCAAAATATATTCTATAGAAAGAACTCATTTAAAATATCCAAGTCCATGCTATCACTTTGTCGAGTAATCTTTTCACATCACACTTCGTATTTCGTGTGTCCGTGGCAACGCACGGGCATTCAACTAGTCCAAATTAAAAGTATCATACCTTAAATCTGAGTGGCTGAGAAGGCCTGCCCCGTTTCTTTGCTATCGTCACCATTTTCCTTCTCTTTTTACAAGACTAAGTCATGATCGGATAAAAAGTGTTATGGTCGAACATGTGCGGTATGGATCGGTAACTTTACGACAATCACGTCTCTTTTGGCCAAAGTATACAGATTCTTATAAAACACACACACACACACACAACACAACACACACACGACACACACACACACAACACAACACACACACGCACACACACATATATATTGCTAAGTTTTCTTTCTCATGCCTCCATTGTAGCGCGTCTTGGGCAAACCTTGTTGCCGCCTCTGAGTCAGTGCCTTAGCGAAACAAACTTATTGAAATCTAGGAACCCGTAGAACCAGTGGTTGTAAAGTAATCGATGTATATCTGAAGAGACGGCGGTTGCAATCTGGTAGGCCTACTGCCTCACAAAAGAAACGAGGTCAATCGGCCGCCGCCTATCTCCTAGGTCATGAGAGCGAGGGAGGAGGAGGACATGTGGCGCTAGGTTGCCACGATCATGTCATGGAAGTTTATTTGGGCACTCCCATTGCTTACATCTTTGTACATTTCATAAGTAAAAATCTCATGCGGCACCTTATTTAATGAGAAAAAGGAGAGCAACTATATTTTAGTGGGCCCTAATAGGGAGCAGACGTTCTGTACAGGACAACCCTGACGCACAGAACCACTGTTTTCCTCGGGAAGACTCATTCGAGCAGACAACACAACTACAGTGTTCTCTCCAAAAACTGCTCCTGTGAAGGTTCAGGAATCATGCTATAACAAAGAGATTTGCCATGCTAACAAAAAAATTGTCATGTTACTAAAGAAAACTACCATGCGTTTTAGGAATTTTGTCATGGTGTAACATCAATCATTGCTATGTGTTTCAGATATTTTTTCCATGGAGGGGCGCTGTTAATTTGCTATGCTACAACACGTCGAATTGACATGCTTTGTCAGATACATACTTCCAGTAATTGCGAGTATATTTAGGGGAGTGCCATGATGCACATGGGGTCAATTCACATGGGAGAGTGGTCATTCACATGGGAGAGTGCATGAGAGCCAACAGTGTACCCCACGAAGATTACCGCGTGTCACCGCATTAAGATTTGCACATGGAATCAGACACACCAGAGAGCGTTTCACAGAAAAACCGCTCCTAAGAAACGTCAGCTCCATAACATTTTTAAATTTAATCTAGATATAAATCTTAGCAAATCTAAGATGATTCATAAATTCTCTCGCAAAAGAAATTAAATGAGAATTAATTTAGATAGTCTTAAGATATAGTACAACACTTAATATATAGTGCACTGTGACTGATATATCTAAACATTTATCTAATGTCATTAGATATAACTTCATATATACTAATGCACTGAAACTGCCCATAGTACTAACATTCCATATTCATTGCACACTGAGTCGCTACACCTAACCAATGCCAATGTGCAGACTTATCACACCCAATTATTGAAACATCAAGTTCAACAATTGATCCATCGACTACATGCCATGGCTGATTCAATAAATGTGATGTCGACTACTGAAGCATTCTCCTCCTACTAGCTGGATGGAAAGATTTTGATGCGAGATATGTGTTTTTCTATCTTGGATTTCTTGGTTTGACAAATATGGATGGTCTTATATTCAACAAAAAGAAAATTATCCTTAATATAAAAAAGTAACGTGGACAACAAGGATCGTAGTGCCTAAAGGTAAATGGGTAGAGGGTCTACAATTATATGTATACTTGACTGGCCATCACCTCTGCGATTATTAGAAGTAATATATTGTTTATTTTCAAAAAGAAAAGGAGTTATATACTACTCCCTCCGTAAAGAAATATAAAAGCGTTTACATCACTGCCTTAGTGATCTAAATGCTCTTATATTTCTTTACAGAGGGAGTATTTTTTTACCTTAATTTTTCATGGACATGCGCCCACTGTATTTGGTTGCCACTCAGACATCGCTTTGTTGAATTTCCCAACGTCCTTTTTCCCTTCCCCTGCTTGATTCAGAAGAATTATAAATTTCGTCTGATTGAGCTATGTACAGAGTTTTCCTTAGGTTTCTCTGTAACCATATGACAATGTCTTTGATTAAGGATGTAAGTGGGTAATATGCCGTCAAACCTTCATATAGTACGTATATCCTAAACTCACATATATGTTAACTAGTCAATATGTACGTGCGTTCTAGAGGAAGACATAAACATTTTATCGCTTCCATCAAATATTTAGCGTGCACCCACCCAATCTGCATCCAATCCAAACCTTGTAGTTATTGCATAAAAAGGAATGTCTCAAATGACTCTACATAATCCCATCAATAATGCAGTGTTGCATAAACTGGCACGGTTTTTTTAGAGAATGTCGCCATGACTTACTTTATTAATTTAGCAAAATAGTTACATCGTTCACTAAAGCATTAAGAAAATATGGGTGGACGAACCAACTTGTGGTTGGATGGTTAGGAGAACGGTTGTTGGCGAACGAAGCATGAAAATAAAAAAAATCCTACGAACACCCAAGATCTATCTAGGAGAAGCATAACAACAAAATGGGAGAGTGTGTCTACGTACCCTCGTAGACCGAAAGCGGAAGCGTATATAACGCGGTTGATGTAGTCGTACTCTCCGCGATCTGATCATGATCCAATCGATCTACTGCCGAACGGACGGCACCTTCGAGTTTAGCATACGTGCAGCTTGATGACGTCTCATCCTCCCTGATCTAGCAAGAGAAGGCGGAGAAGTAGATGGGATCACAACCAGCATGACGGCCTGGAGGTGATGATGGTGGTGGAGCGTCGACAGCGCTTTGCTAAGCGTCATCGGGACGAGGCGGCGGTGTAATGGGAGAGAGGGGCGCCCAGGGGCTGGTGTGTTGATCCATGGATCTCTCCTCTTCTAGTGCGCCCCCTCCCCTCTATTTATATAGGTGGAGGGACTTGGAGTCCAGCCCTTCTTATGTTAGGACTAGCGCCTGGAGGGAGAGGACTTGCACTCCAAGTCCAATCATATTCCTACTAGGACTCTCTTTTTTCCCTTCCCTAGCCGCATGGGCTTCTACCTTCCTTCAGCCCATGCCATCCCTTGGGACGTGGTGGAACTCTTGGTGAACTTCTGAACTCCTCCGGAAGTTTCTGGAACCTTCTGGAAGCTTCCCCGTACAATACCGAAAAAACTGAAACTTTTTCCGGAACCCAAAACATGACTTCCCATATGTAAATCTTTACCCCTCGACCATTCCGAAACTCCTCGTGATGTTCATGATCTCATTCGGGACTTCAAACAACATTGTTTACCAACATGCATACCCCAATATTACTCTAGCGTCACCGAACGTTAAGCGCGCGAACCCTATGGGTTTGAGAATCATGTAGACATGACCGAGACACCTCTCTGGTCAATAACCAATAGCGAAACCTGGATGCCCATATTGGTTCCTACATATTCCACGAAGATATTTATCGGTTGAACCACGATGTCAAGGATTCAGTTAATCCCGTATACAATCCCCTTTGTCTGACGATGTGTTACTTGCCCGAGATTCGATCGTCGGTATCTTCATACGTAGTTCAATATCGTTACCGACAAATCTATTTACTCGTTCTGTAATACAAGATCTCGTGACTAACTCATTAGCCACATTGTGTGCAAGCTCTTTACGATGTTGTATTACCGAGAGGGCCCAGAGATATCTCTCCGTCATACGGAGTGACAAATCCCAGTCTTGATTCGTGCCAACCCAACAGACACCTTTGGAGATACTTGTAGAGCACCTTTAAGATCACCCAGTTACGAATTGACGTTTGGATACACACTAAGTATTCCTCTAGTGTCAGGGAGTTGCACGATATCATGGTCTTAGGAATATATGCTTGACATGAAGAAAGCTATAGCAATAAACTGATATGATCAAATGCTAAGCTTACGGTTAGGTCTTGTCCATCACATCATTCTTCTAATGATATGACCCAGTTATCAAATGACAACCCATGTCTATGATTAGAAAACCTTAACCATCTTTGACAACGAGCTAGTCTAGTAGAGGCTCACTAGAGACATGGTATGTGTTTATGTATTCACACATGTATTTAAGTTTCCGGTCAATACAGTTCCAACATGAATAATAAACCTTTATCATGAACAAGGAAATATGATAGTAACCAATTTATTATTGCCTCTAGGGCATATTTCCGACAACAGTGGTATCTCCATCCCACTAGAATTCAAGTCCTGGATTTAATATTGGTGTTCGCATTTTCTTGGATTTATTTCAGTCCTTCCAGCAATGTGCATTCAGTGGGAGGAGACGTTCCATCAACTATGAAGGCGTTTGTGGAGAATTCACCAAACTCAAGATAATGTGCCGGCTCAGTATCTTGGAGGTGCTCATAGGGTTAGGGTGTGCGTGTGTGCGTTTATATGGGGAGTGTATGTGCGTATGTATGAGCATCTATGTTTGTACTATGTTCAGAAAAATATGGGTGGTTCATCAACCTAATTACAAGATAACTCATGATCATACACATATTTGGCTACATAATGGGCAACTCCATTGGATTCTCTTAAACAGTGTAAGAATTCAATATTCCCTATCATCCCTGTCGCAACAAAGCAATCGACAAAAATGGCAGTTGGTTCATCCCAAATTTTTGTCGTGTCGTGCATATGCATTAACAACCTCCACAACATCGGGTTCGATCTGGATCATATGGAATCCCATGGTGTTTGCTAGGTCCAGGTTGTTCTTCATCGCTATTGTTTCAATAGTTTCCGCATTAGAAACATATGGTATTGTGGCACAAGAAGCCGCCAGGAAGGTGTTGTTCCTGTCCCGAGCTACAGCTCTGGTAGTTCTCCTTCTTTCTTCTACATGAAAGATGCACCAACTTTTTTTAATGAATTCTAATGGAGGTTTCTTCTAAACTTGATCTAGGCGAAGAGCGGCTCTCGAGCCATGAGATTGTGCACGTTGTAAATTAGCACAAATGATTTGGACTGAGATTGCACTTCTTGTGATGGAGGGGGGAGGGGGTACACCTTCACCATGAGTTTGTCTTTGTCATAACCTCCAAAGATACCAAATGCGGCATCTATTCCTTTGCTCGGTCTGATGCTAGGCATATACAACAGAGACGAATTAGGTAACCTAAGAAGATATTCCAGCACCACAAAACCAAATCTATCCAATCGACAAACATCTATGATAATATGCGATATACCAAGGAGACGCCACATTCTACTGCTCAACCACGACTGGACAAGAAATAGAAGATGTATTCGGCCTCTTCATGACTTATTAGACATTGTCCATCGGTTCCAATCTGTTCATTGCCAAAATGCACTTCAACAGGATCGGTTCATGAAGTGCCCTCCAACAAATGAATTTTACCTTGCCGGTATTTTTATTTTTCATAAAATACTCCAGGCCAGGTTAGGCATAGATGGTGTTGTGACATGCACCAAAGATCTAGAGTTGAACTGATGCTGCCATTCAAAGTGGTATGCCGAACTAATTGAGAAGTAATCATTACTATTTTCATGTCAAATGAAGTCCTCGAAAGTGTTATGGCACAAAGAGATACATATTGTGGTATAGCCCAGTGGTGCGTCACCTCTCTAGTTGTCCGCCTAAGTAGACTGGCCTGAAGTCCCTAGGCCGGTTTTCTCCTTGGTTCTTCATTGCATGACATGTTACAACATTTGACTGTAAGACGTCGTGCAATGTTTGGTTTTTATTGCATCGAGACATGATGTTTGCATTTTCTTGAGGAAAAAAAGAACTCATATTGTTTTGCATGTTTAACCCTTTTCATATTTGTTAAAATGCCTTGAGGTAAGGGGATTTGGGAAAACTTGGTGTGATTGGATGAAGAAGATTCTCCAAAACGGCACGGTTTGTGTCAAGTTAAACAACACTATGGGCTCATACTTCCAAAGTTTCAAAGGGGTAAGGCAGGGGGACCTGGTGTCTCCTTTTTTGTTTGACATAGCTGTTGAGTGCTTGTGTAAGATGGTGTTGCAGGCACAAAAAAAACTAATTGTTTGTTGGTCTGGCTGCAGATCTGATAGAGAATGGAGTGGCCATCCTGCAATACGCGGATGACATAGTCCTGTGTATTGAAAATGATCAGAAAAGGCTCTAAACTTGGAATTACTCCTTTATATGTTCGAAGTCATGTCTCGTTTGAAGATTAACAACCAGAAGAGTGGAATTCTTTGTGTTGGAGGGGATGACAATATCCTGAAGACATATGCTGCAATTTTTGCTAGATTGGTCATTTTCCTATGAAATATTTGGGGGTTCCTGTGAGTTACTCCTCCTTGCGAGGGGCGGATTGGGACTTTTTAGAGGCCAAAAATATTAAAAGATGTGATTCTGGTTTGGGGGGTAATGCTTCCTCGGGAGGGAGGTTGACTTTATTAAAATGTTAATGTCTCCAGCATTGCATATTACTATATGTCTATGTTCCTACTATCTAAAACCATTATAAATAGACTGGATAAACATATGAGGAGATTCTTTTGGCAGGTGTCCAAGAACATAAAACGTTACTACTTAGTCAGATGGTCTCGGATCTGTAGATCAAAAGAAAAAAGGGGTTTGGGTGTGAAAGATCTCCATAAGCAAAATTTAAGTCTGCTTGCTAAATGGTGGTGGAAGCTTGAAACTGAAAACGACCTCTGACAAGAGATTATCAAAGCCAAGTATTTTGGTAGGGCTATAGTAGCCTCTGTTAAGATCAAAATGAACGATTCCCCTTGTTGGAAAGCTATCATGAAGGTCAAAGACTTGTATATGGCCGGGAGACGGGTAATCATCCGTTCTGGTGATGTTGCCAGGTTGTGGATGAATCCTACTGGGGATCAAATGCCTTTTGTGAATCAATTCCCCCATTTGTTTTCGATATGTAACTTCCCTGAATGCACTGTGGATGCATGTATGGAGGCTGACCCCTTATCCTTTTTTAGAAGGAGATTAAGTTCTGATTTAAATGAGCAATGGAAGATGATGGTTGATATTGCCAAAAAAAGTTGTATTTCTAAGGAAACGGATAGTATCAAATGGGCTTTGGGTCCTAAATCATCTTTCACAACTAGATCGGCGTACTCTTTTCTGGAGAGAAATATCACAAGTTGTGACTATAGATGGATATGGAAAACTGGCATTCCCCTGAAGATTAAGATCTTTATGCAGCAACTGTCTCGGGATTCAATTCTAACTAGAGATGTGATGAAACATAAGGGGTGGAAGGGGGACGCTAAATGTTCATTCTGTGGAGATTGAGAGACTGCCCAACATCTTTTCTTTACTTGCCCTGTTGCTAGGGTAACCTGGAGAACGACCGCATGTATGTTTGGCACTGATAAGTGTCCAGACAATATGTGGCAAGCTTACTCTTGGTGTTACACTTTCTTTCCAAAAAGGGAGACTTTCTATACTGTTGGTATTGCCGTGCTATGTTGGGCAATTTGATCTTGTCGTAATAGAGCTACGTTTGAATTTAAACCTCTCAAATCCCCTTTTGAGTGCATCTTTTCTGCTTGTGCTCTTCTATGCTATTGGGCAGGTTTGTTGAGGCAGGAGAACACGGTGGATCTATGAGCCGGGGTGGACATGCTGAAGAACAACGCGTTGAGACTGATACGTATTTGTGCTGCAAGCCAAAGCGAGAAGGTACGCTGAAAGAGATGGTGATGTCTTCCTATTCCGCATTACTAGCGTTGCTCTTTGTTTCCTTTGTGGAAACTTTATCTTTTGATGCTCATATGTGAGTAGTGGCTGGTTAGCCTTTGTTGATGGGCTTGGTCGTAGACTGTTATGGTATAAAACTTAATAGTGTCGTCAGGTTTTCGCCCTGCAGTGGATAATCTCGATTGCGAGTGCTCACAGTGGGTTTCCCAACGATGCTTGAACTCGCTCTCCCCTCTCCCGTCTCATTCTATGGACCTATATATTTTCGTTATGTCGCAGTAATGGAAAGGGGTTATGCCTGATTAAAAAAAACGTTGCTTTTGTGCAGAAACTGAAAAGTTACTTCCTCCGTATCATAATATAAGTTTTCTATACTATTGTATAGTGTCAAAAACACTCTTATATTATGAGACGGATGGAATATATGTCAAAAACAAAAATCACCGAAGAATGAGAAAGCAAAGCTTAGACATTTTTTTTGACCTGATAGCTTGAGCTCCCACAAATTATTTTGTGAAAGACGCGAAACAAAGAACAAAAAATCCAATTTCCCTCCGTCTCTTCTTCCTTCCTTCCTTCAGCTTCAGGAACAAAAGATCAAGGGTAGCCCAAAACCAGAACCTCCAACCGAAGTCAACGCCAGGAACCAAGACGGGGATCAAACCAATCCCTTCCGTTTCTCTCTCTCTCTCTCTCCCGAGCCTCCCACGACCA
>NW_024120850.1:0-9261 GCF_003073215.2 Triticum urartu
TCTCTCTCTCTCGCGCATTCTTGAGATGTCACGATCTTGATGTATCGCGGACTTTGTTAATATAGTCAGATCATATGGTGTTTTCCCCTCTCTATCTTGTTGTGATGAATTGAGTTTTTCCCTTTGAGATTTTGTTGTTATCGGATTGAATACTTTTATGGATTTGAGAACACTTTATATATGTCTTGCAATTGAATACTCATGGTGACAATGGGGTATCATATTGATTCACTTGATATATGTTTTGGCACTCAACTCGCGGATTCCCATGGTGACATTGGGGTAATCTATGCATAGGGGTTGATGCACATTCTTGTCTTTGTTTCTCTGGTAGAAATCTTGGTGCACTCTTTGAAGTTCTTTGTGTTGTATTGAATATTATGAATCTGAATTTGCTTTGGTGTTATTTTAGTACGAACTCTTGGTTAGATCGATCGGAAAGAATAGCTTTGTGCTATTTTAGTACGAACTCTAGGATAGATTGATCTGAAAGAATAACTTTGAGGTGGTTTCATACCCTACAAACAATTCCGTCTTATGTTCTCCGCTAGATAGGAACTTTGGAGTGATTCTTCGTTGCACTTTGAGGGGTGGTTATATGATCCAATTATATTAGCACTGTTAAGAGATTGCACTAGTGAAAGTACGGACCCTAGGCCTCATTTTTAAGCATTGCAATACCGTTTTTGTGCCTGTTTACTATTTTCTACCTTGATGTTTTTATTTATTCAGATTATAAAAATATATTTCTACAATCAATATTACACTTTTATCACCATCTCTTCGCCGAACTAGTGCACCTATACAATTTGCCATTGTATTGGGTGTGTTGGGGGCACAAGAGATTTCTTGTATTTGGTTGCAGGGTTGTTTGAGAGAGACCATCTTTATCCTATGCCTCCCATGGATTGATAAACCTTAGGTCATCCACTTGAGGGAAAATTGCTACTGTCCTACAAAACTCTGCGCTTGGAGGCCCAACACGAGTCTACAAGAATAAAGTTGCGTAGTAGACATCAACTACTTCTTTGAAAAATATTTTCCCGCTCGTAAGAAACAAGCTGCTTTAAAGGAAATATTTAACTTTGTGAAAAATGAAGAAGAGAGTCTCCCACAAGCTTGGGGGAGGCTTCTCCAATTACTTAATGCTTGGCTTGATCATCCTCTCAAGAAAAATGAAATACTTGATATCTTTTATAATGGACTAACCAATGCTTCTAGGGACCACCTAGATAGTTGTGTTGGTTGTGTTTTCAGGGAACGAACTGTTGAACACGCTGAATTGCTATTGAATAATATATTGAGTAATGATAATGATTGGACACTTCCTGAACCAACTCCTAAGCCAACTCCGAAGAAAAGAGGTATTCTATTTCTCAGTCCTGAAGATATGCAAGAGGCAAAGAAATCTATGAAAGAAAAAGGTATTAAAGCTGAAGATGTTAATAATTTACCACCTATTAAAGAAATATATGGACTTGATAACCCGACACAGGTAGTAGAGGTAAACTCTCTTTATAGATTTGATTAAGGTGATATTCCTCATAATAAGTCTGTTAGTCAATGCTTGGATGAGTTTGATAATTTTATTGTTAAACAAGAGAACTTCAATGCTTATGTTAGTAGACAATTGAAATGTAATGCTTATATGCTTGACTGCTTGGGTAATTATATGAGTAGAACTATTAATGATCTTAAGTTATTAGTAAGCATGGTTAAAACTCAAGTAGAATAAGTACTTAAGACACAAGATAATTTGCTCAATGAGTTGAATAGTAAGAACAATGATAATGCTGTTAGGGTTATGACTAGAGGTGGTAAGATGACTCAGGAACCTTTGTATCTTGAGGGTCATCCTAAGAGAATTGAGCAAGATTCTCAAAGAGTTAATACTGATGAACCTAGTCCTAGTAACAAAAAGAAAAGGAAAACTAATAGGACTTTGCATGCTTCTAATGAACCTGTTATAGATACACCTGAGAATCCCAATGATATTTCTACTTCTGATGCTGAGACACAATCTGGTGATGAACATGAACCTAGTGATAATGTTAATGATGATGTTCATGTTGATGATCAACCTAGTAATGAAAATGATGTGGAGATTGAACCCGCTGTTGATCTTGATAACCCACAATCAAAGAATCAATGTTATGATAAGAGAGACTTCGTTGCTAGGAAACATGGTAAAGAAAGAGAACCATGGGTTCATAAACCCACGCCCTTTCCTCCTAAACCATTCAAGAAAAAGGATGATGAGGATTTTGAGCGCTTTGCTGAAGTGATTAGACCTATCTTTTTGCGTATGCGTTTGACTGATATGTTGAAAATGTCTCCTTATGCTAAGTATATGAAAGATATTGTTACAAATAAAAGAAAGATACCTAAAGCTAAAATTTCCACCATGCTTGCTAATTATACTTTTAAGGGTGGAATACCATAGAAACTTGGAGATCCAGGAGTACCAACTATACCATGCTCCATTAAAAGAAACTATGTTAAAACTGCTTTATGTGATCTTGAAGCCGGTGTTAGTGTTATGCCTTTCTCTTTATATCGTAGACTTCCATTGAATAAGTTGACACCTACTGAAATCTCTTTGCAAATGGCTGATAAATCAACTGCTATACCCATTGGTATTTGTGAGGATGTGCCTGTTGTGGTTGCAAACGTTACTATCTTAACGGACTTTGTTATTCTTGATATTTCCAAGGACGACAGTATGTCGATCATCCTTGGTAGACCTTTTTTGGATACTACAGGGTCTGTTATTGATTGCAACAAAGGCAATGCCACTTTTCATGTTAATGGTAATGAGCATACGGTACACTTTCGAAAGAAACAACCTCAAGTTCATAGTATCAATTCTATTGGAAAAATTTCAACTATTACTATTGGAGGTTTTGAATTTCCTCTCCCTACTGTCAAAAAGAAATATGATATTCTTATTATTGGGGACATGCATATCCCCATTGAGGTAACCTAGTGTTATTCAAAGGTTCTCCGGATTCATGTCATTCGGAAGAAGTTTGTTAATAAGACTTGATCAACCTTGTTAATGGATTCCTTTTGATGAGCATGAGATAGATGAATTTAGAAAGCACAACTTTCTGTACCTACTTTTTACTTTCTGTTATTTAGAATAAATAAAGAAAAAATAATATTACCTGACTATTTTCCGAATTATCCATGCAATAAAAAATATCCCAAAAATATCTCCAAATGCCTTGAAAATTTAGTATGATTTTTTATAGAATATTTTAGAATTTCTGGCACTGAACATGCACCAGGGGATGCACCAGTGGGCCACAAGGGTGGAGGACACGCCCTACCCCCTGGGCCCTGCCTTGTGGGTCCCAGGTAGGCCCCCCTCACTTATTCCAGCACCCATCCACTTCGTCTTCCTCTAGAAAAAACCATCCCGTTGCTCAAACCCGTGTTCTTGCTCATCTTGCTGCTGTTTTCGATCTCCTTGTGCAAAGCTCCATTTGCAAAACTATTTTGGGGGATTGTTCTTCGGTATGTGACTCCACCATTGATCCAATTAGTTTTTGTTCTAGTGCTTTATTTATTGCAAATTTTTACTGCTGTGGTGACCTTGTTTTTGAGCTTGTGTGTCAAATTTATATGGTCCAAAGTGGTTTTGATGCATGCTATAGCCTCTAAACACTTGTAGGAGTAGTTGCTATTAATTTTGTTGAGTTTGGTTCACTTTTATTCCGAGTCACTAAAAATTTCAGAAATTTTCAGAGGATGAAAATTATGAGGAGATTGTTAAGAGGCTCTTCAAGTCGGGGTTCTAAAGGAAATGAAAATGAAGAGAAGAAGAAGCCCAAGTACAACCTTCCTCGCACCGCGGAGGTTCGACCGTGTGAATGGCCATGTGATGCATTCTTGGAGGCGGCCGAAATTTATGAGGATTTCTATTATTTGGCTGGGAACACAGGCATCACCGACTTCCTCAGCGATAAGTGTGATCAGTACCTCCTACTCACTAATACTTTCGTGCAAAATTTTCACTTTCATGCTAGGAGATCACCACCCACAGTAGAATTTCACTTATATAATGAGCATAAGGCGATGACGATTTATGACTTTTGTTAGGTTTGCAAATTACCTTATGAGGGCAGCGTCGATGAGCCATGTCCTAGAGATGTGGAAGATTTTATTGATGAAGTTACCATCGGGGAAAGGGGAAAGATGTGGGAAGCGAGAGTGGCTAGTTTACATTTTCCTATTTTGCCCTACTACTCATTATTTGCTGGGAGATGTTTAATTGGTCGCAGGGAGAGTGGAGGCCTTAGTACTCCTGACCTTGCTATTTTCTGCCATGCTTTACTTCGTGATAAAACTTTTAGTTTGGGTGCTATGGTTGCTCGACGGTTGAGTTTAAACCGTTCGAAGTGGCCTATTTTCGGAGGTATCTATGCTTCCTGCCTTGCTAAACGCTTCAAGATACCCATTAGGCATGATGAGAGAGAGGAGAAGCCGCTACCCACTATATACCTAGATTATGACAGTATGGTAGCACATGATTTTATTAAGAAAGACGATGACAAGAGACTCATCTATAACCTGGTATTTAGCAAGAAGACTTGTCAGATTATTACCTTGCCTGCACCTTCTTTGTTCGATATTCATTCAGGCAGGTACCTCATCATGCCCGCAGACATTTATGCATACTGGGAGTGGACGTGATCCCCAGTTCCTGAGCCAGAGCCATCACCTGATCCGTATCAGGAGTTTATTTATCAGTGGGAGCCACAGGAGCTCGCTAACCAGTGGAACCCCCAGGATCCTCCTCAGTACACCGGACAAGGATACTTTGATCCATGGGCGTAGACCAACTTAGGCCAAAAGCCTAAGCTTGGGGGAGTATGTATTTCTCACCGACATTACATTCATATTCACACACTCATTTCAATTGTCGGTGTTCATTCTTTTTCATTGTATTATCCGTGTTACTTTATTTTGTTTTCTCGCTTCTTGTGTGTTTGAAAAGCTTTGAGAAAAAACAAAAAAAAGTTGTAGCTCCTTTCCTTTCCATGTTTATTTAGTAGTAGTTTAAAAGAAACCCCAAAAATATTTCTCGTTCTTCTTTTACTTGTTGGGAGCTTTCCCGTGTAAATAGTTTTTCTCGTTCTTGTTTTACTTCCTTTGTAAAAACAAAAACTCCAAAAGCATTTCAGTGTGTTTCTTTAAAATTCTTTTTTCTTTCTTTGGGTCGAGAGGAGAAGACTATGATGAAAATGTTGAGTGGCTCTCATATGCATTATTGTTGATCTAATAGAGAGCCCATATTACCTTGGCTTCTCTTTTGAACAAATTAATGTTTGCAGATTCCAGCTTAGTCCAATGATGTGCACTATTATTATTATCCACATTGTTCGGTCATGCAAGTGAAAGGCAATAATGACGACATATGATGAAATGATTGAGATGAGGAAAAGCTGGTATGAACTCGACCTATCTTGTTTTTGTAAATATGATTAGTTCATTGTTCTTGATTCAACCCATTATGAATGAAATATGTTTGCAGTGACAATTAGAGATTATAGTTATTCATGCCATGCTTAATTAGCTAGGAGTTTATAATGGTTTACCTTGCGTGCCAACATGCTTTTAAAATGGTTGTGATGTAGTATGATAGGATGGTATCCTCCTTTGAATGATTCAAGTGGCTCAACTTGGCACAAGTTCACGCATGTCGTTGAAACAAAATCAACATAGGCTCTACGATATTTATGTTCATGGTGATTTATATCCTACTCATGCTTGCACTCAATGCTGGTTAATCTCAATGGATGTTTATGACTGTTGTCGCTCTCTAGTTGGTCGCTCCTCAATCCATTGCTAACCTTCACTTGTACTAAGCGGGAATACTACTTGTACATCCATCTCCATAAACCCAAAGTTCTTCCACATGAGTCCATCATACCTACCTATACGCGGTATTTACCTGCTATTCTAAGTAAATTTTCATGTGCCAAACTCTAAACCTTCAAATGATAATCTGTTTTGTATGCCCGAATCGCTCATGTAGCGACGGGGGGCTGTCTGTATCTTCCATGCTAGGTGGGTTATTCTCACGATGAGTGGACTCCGCTCGTCATTCACGAGAAAATGGCTAGTAATTGGGATGCCCAGTTCCATGCTCAAATCAAATCAAAATATAACTTCAAACAAAACTCCCACAAGATTGTTGTTAGTTTGGACGGTACTCGTTGTTTCGGACCATCCATGGAATGTGCTTGTTGGTGGAGGGGGAGTATAAACCTTACCATTCTGTTTGGGAACCGCCTATAATGTATCTAGTATGGAAGATGTCGAGATCGCTTGGTTGTTATGTTGACAATTAAAGCATGCCGCTCAAAATATTATTCATCTCTGTTTTAAAAGCTCGAGCTCTGGCACCTCTGCAAATCCCTGCTTCCCTCTGTGAAGGGCCTATCTATTTACTTTTATTGCTAAGTCATCATCCTCTTACAAAAAGCACCGGTTAGAGAGCACCACTGTCATTTGTATGCATTGTTATTAATTTATATTGAGTATGACTGTGACTGGATCTCTTTTACCATGAGTTACAATGTCTAGTCAGTCCTTGATCTTCGAGGGTGCTCTGCATTTAGGTTTTGCGGTCTCAGAAAGGGCTAGCGAGATACCATCTTGTTATATCATATCATTGCTTGCTAGTTGATTATGCTATTGATATGAGTAAACATGAGACCTAAATGTTATTGTGAATATGGTTAGTTCATAATATTTGCTGAAAACCTGAATGCTGGCTTTACATATTTGCAACAATAAGATCAAATAGAGTTTGTAAAAGTTTTTTCTTTATCACTTTCAGTTTGTCAACTGAATTGCTTGAGGACAAGCAATGGGTTAAGCTTGGGGAAGTTGATACGTCTCCATTGTATCTACTTTTCCAAACTCTTTTGCTCTTGTTTTGGACTCTAATTTGCATGATTTGAATGGAACTAACCCGGACTGATGCTGTTTTTAACAAAATTGCCTTGGTGTTATTTTTGTGCGGAAATAAAAGTTCTTGGAATGAACTGGAACTTTACAGAGAATATTTTTTGGAATAAATAACAAATATTGGCGAAAGAATCAAAAGAGGGGGACCCACATGCTGTCCACAAGGGTGGAGGGCGCCCCCCTAGGGCGCGCCCCTTCCTTGTGGGTCCCCTGGACCTCCGCCGACCTCAACTCCATCTCCATATATTAATGTTTGGGGAGCAAAAACCAGAGAGAAGGGTTCATCATGTTTTACGACATGGAGCCACCCCCACCTCATGTTCTTCATCAGGAGGGTAGATCTGGAGTCCGTTCGGGGCTCCAAAGAGGGGAAATCGTCACCATCGTCATCATCAACCATCCTCCATCACCAATTTCATGATGCTCACTGCCGTGCGTGAGTAATTCCATCGTAGGCTTGTTGGACGGTGATGGTTTGGATGAGATTTATCATGTAATCGAGTTAGTTTTGTTAGGGTTTGATCCCTAGTATCCACTATGTTCTGAGATTGATTTTGCCATGACTTTGCTATGCTTTATGCTTGTCACTAGGGCCCGAGTGCCATGATTTCAGATCTGAACCTATTGTGTTTTCATGAAGATCCTATCTTGCAAGTTGTAGACACCTATTATGAGTTATGATCCTCATACCCCAAGGTGACAATAATTGGGATTCTTTTCGGTGATTATCGTAGGTTGAGGAGTTCATGCATTCACTAAGTGCTAATGCTTTGGTCTGGTTCTCTATTGAAAGGAGGCCTTAATATCCCTTAGTTTCCATTAGGACCCCACTACCACGGGAGGGTAGGACAAAAGATGTCATGCAAGTTCTTTTCCGTAAGCATGTATGACTATATTCGGAATACATGCCTACACTATATTGATGAATTGGAGCTAGTTCTGTGTCACCCTAGGTTATAACTGTTGCATGATGAATGCCATCCAACATAATTATCCATCATTGATCCATTGCCTACGAGCTTTTCACATATTGATCTTTGCTACGTTAGTTTGCCGTTGCCACTGTTACAATTGCTACAAATCTTCTACTGTTACTTTTGCCACCGTTACCGTTACTTCCATACCACTTTGCTACTAAATACTTTGATGCAGATATTAGGTCTTTCAGGTGTGGTTGAATTGACAACTCAGCTGCTAATACTTGAGAATATTGTTTGGCTCCCCTTGTGTTGAATCAATAAATTCGGGTTGAATACTCTACCTCGAAAACTGTTGCGATCCCCTATACTTGTGGGTTATCAGTCACCATGCAAACTCACTAAAGCTTTTATAGGTCTAGCATTATTGTTGTAGATAGCCTTACTACTCCCATAGATGACTGCATGCCTTTGCAATCTTTTGCTGTTTTTAGCTGAACAAGAACTTACAGCGAAGCGTTTTCCATAGATGACTGCGTGCCTATGCAATTTTTTTGCTGTTTTTAGCTGAACAAAAACTTACAGTGAAGCATTTTCCTCTTGGATGTGAAGTGATAGTGTCGGATTTCGGGTTCCGGCAAAACCCTCGAGGTTCGAACACTAGGGTGCGCATGAAGATCTCTCCCTTCCCTAGCTCACCCACTCCCCACGAACCCAAGGCTTAGCACATCGAACTCGACAAACAAAGGACACAGGGTTTATATTGGTTCGGGCCACCGATGTGGTGTAATATCCTACTCCAGTGTGGTGTGGTGGATTGCCTCTTGGGCTGAGGATGAACAAGTACAAGGGAAGAACATCCTCTTGAGGAGAGGTGTTCTTGGGCTCGATGAGCTTGTGTGGTTGAGGATGGAATGGATCCGATCCAAGATGAGTTGCCTCCTACTGTGGTGGTTAGTCCTATTTATAGAGGCCCTGACCCTCTTCCCAAATGTAGGTGGGAAGGGATCCAACAACGACCAAATTTGAAGGGAGAAAACTAGTACAAGTTATCTTGACAAAAAGGTGGTCTTCGCCTGCCAAAGGCTCTGGTGGTGACGCCGTCCTGGGCTCCACGGTGACTTCCGTCCTGCCATCCTGCTGGTCTTGGTCTTGTTGCACCGATATGAAAACCTTTGCCTGATGCCTAGGGACTCCTCGCCTGCGATTGCTCCCTTAGCACCAAAGAGGCAACTGGTGCTCTGCGCCCGCTGGCGCTCGCCTGGCACCCGCCTGGCCTTGGTCGTCATGGCTCATGTCACGGGAACCTCACGAGGTGCCCCTTGCCTTGATCTCTCCGCTCCTCGCGAGCCAGCCTAGCGAG
>NW_024120851.1:0-21865 GCF_003073215.2 Triticum urartu
CCTGGGCCCTCAGATCATCAGACATCGGAGATGCGGGGCGACAGCGGGTCGGTCGGTGAGGATGAAAACCTCGGCGCACCCCTACCTGGCGCGCCAAGTGTCAGATTTCGGGTTCCGGCAAAACCCTCGAGGTTCGAACACTGGGGTGCGCACGAAGATCTCTCCCTTCCCTAGCTGACCCACTCCCCGTGATCCCAAGGCTCAGCACATCGAACTCGATGAACAAAGGACACATGGTTTATACTGGTTCGGACCACCGATGTGGTGTAATACCCTACTCCAGTGTGGTGTGGTGGATTGCCTCTTGGGCTGAGGATGAACAAGTACAAGGGAAGAACAACCTCTTGAGGATAGGTGTTCTTGGGCTCGATGATCTTGTGTGATTGAGGATGGAATGGATCCGATCCAAGATGATTTGCCTCCTACTGTGGTGGTTAGTTCTATTTATAGAGGCCGTGGTCCTCTTCCCAAATGTAGGCAGGAAGGGATCCAACAACGGCCAAATTTGAAGGGAGCCAACTAGTACAAGTTATCCGGACAAAAAGGTGGTCTTCGCCTGGCAAAGTCTCTAGTGGTGACGCCGTCCTAGGCTCCACAGTGACCTCCGTCCTGCCCTCCTGCTGGTCTTGGTCTTGTTGCACCGATATGGAAACCTTTTCCTGATGCCTAGGGACTCCTCGCCTGCGCCTGCTCCCTTAGCACCAAAGAGGCAGCTGGTGCTCTGCGCTCGCTGGCGCCCGCCTAGCACCGCCTGGCCTTGGTCGTCATGGCTCATGTCACGGGAACCTCACGAGGTGCCCCTTGCCTTGATCTCTCCGCTCCTCGCGAGCCAGCCTAGCGAGGGTGCCCCTAAGGAGGTCTTGTGTCGTCAGCCTCGCAAGGCTTGGCTCCTTGCGAGGCTTGGCTCCTCGCGAGGGTCCTGAGTGTTTGTTGGTGAAGATGGGTCGTACCAGGCCGCTAGAGGAGCCACGCTGTGGGCCGCAGGCAGGCAAGTCTGGGGACCCCCGTTTCCAGGACGCCGACAGATTGGAACCCGAGTAGCTATTGGGAGAGGTCAATTTTCCGGCGCCATCCTTTGGCGGCTTCCCTCTGCCGACGACCTTTCGATCGTTGGTGGTAAGGGAGGGGAGATCGCCGGATCCCGCACATGCAGATCAGGTAGCTTTAGGTTTTAGGCCCCTAGTGGCTTTGGTTTTGGGTCATTTGACATCTTAGCTTTGGTGGTGGTGGCGCTGAATAAAGAAGCTCCAATTCCTTCCCAGAAGAGGCAATCAACTCTATGGTCGGTGATGGATTTTGGAACTAGCCCCTTGCTACTTGTGAACTACGTTGAGATTTTCCCGAGGAGGATAGGATGATGTAATACAATAGAGATAATTATTTCCCTCGGTTAAGAATTAAGGTTATCAATCCAATCGAAGAACCAAGCAACAACTCGTTGGCAGCACCTGCACACAAACAATAAATCCTTGCAACCCAATGCAAACAAGGGGTTGTCAATCCCTCGATGGTTACGGGAAAGATTGAATTGTATGGTATTTGATAGATAGATCGAACAAAAATATAAAATAAAATAAATAAAATGAAAAAACGCAGCAAGGTATTTTTGGTTTTTATATATGATAAAAGGTATACCCGGGCGCCATAGTTTTCACTAGAGGCTTCTCTCTTGAAAATAGCATAAGGTGGGTAAACAAATTACTGTTGGGCAATTGATAGAAAAGCAAATAATTATGATGATATCCAAGGCAATGATCATGTATGTAGGCACCACATACGAGACAAGTAGACCAACTCCTGTCTGCTTCTACTATTATTACTCCACACATCGACCACTATCCAGCATGCATCTAGTGTATTAAGTTCATAAAAAACGAAGTACCGCCTTAAGCAAGATGACATGATGTGAACAAGATGAACTCACATATGAATAAAACCCATCTTTTTACCCTTATTAGCAACGATACAATACGTGTCGTGTCCCTTCTGTCACTGGGCAAAGCACCTCTCCCATTGCAAGATCGAACCCATTGCAAAGCGCCTCTCCCATTGCAAGAAAAATCAATTTAGTTGGCCAAACTAAATCAATAGATCGAAGAGAAATACAATGCCATAACAATCATGCATAAAAGATTTCACAGAAAACTCAAATAACATTCATGGATAGATCTGATCATAAACTCACAATTCATCGGATCCCAACAAACACACCACAAAAAGTGATTACATCGAATAGAAGTCCAAGAACCTCAAATAGAACATTGTATTGAAGATTAAATAGAGAGAAGAAGCCATCTAGCTACTAACTATGGACCCGTAGGTCTATGGTAAACTACTCACACATCATCAGAAGGGCAGTAAGAATGATGTAGAGCCCCTCCGTGATCATTTCCCCCTCCAGCAGAGTGCCGGAAAAGGCCTCTAGATGGGATCTGTCAAGAATAGGAACTTGCGGCGGTGGAAAAAGTATTTCATGGAATTCCCTTTTGGTTTCTAAATTTTAGAGGATTTATAGAGGAACAGTTAGGTCAAACTGAGCCACGTGGGCCCCATAGGCCACCAGGGGGCGCCCTACCCTTGGGCGCGCCCTGGTGCCTCGTGGGCCACTACTCCATCTTCCGTCCCCTCCCGAAGCTTCCAGAGTCTCTTATTGCCAGAAAAAAATATCCAAAAAGTTTCGTGGCATTTGAACTTCGTTTGGTATTGATATTCTGAAAAAACAAAAACAAGCAAAAAACAACAACTGACACTAGGCACTAAGTTAATAGGTTAGTCCCAAAAAATGATATGTAATTGCTTGAAAGTGTACATAAAACATTCAAGATTGGTCCATGTCTATAATAGCATGGACCAATCACAAATTATAGATACGTTGGAGGCATATCACCCCTCCATGTGGAGATGTCATGGTACTAGTGTCCTCGAGCTTCGCAATTGCGACGACGTTAGCTTGAGCACGACGCGGAGTGTAGGAGGTAATCAAGGCGCAGATGTAGATAGTGATCAACATCAACGACATCTGAAAGATGGATCGTGTGCCGGATTTATGGTTGGTGGCTTGCAAGCATGGTTTCCTCCTCCTACTTCTTAGTCATGCGGTGGTGCCAGATCTAGAGTTCGATGGTGTGTCAGGGTGTTGTCGGTCTGATTCGTTCAACAGGAATAGCTCCGCCTCCAGTGAGCCACCTTGGAGATGGAGCCATGTCAAGCTTGGATGAGTAGGTGATCCGTCATTTTCCTTTGGTTGTTGTTGTGGTGGTGCGAGAGGCAGGTGACGGGCATTGGTGTCAAGCTCAAAGAATTCTTCGGTCTTGATTGTAATTTTCTTTCTTGATTGGTGTTCTCTTGTGCAAAGTCTAGTGATCACTGGTGGAGCTATGTTGAGGGGAGGGGGGCGCTACCTGATACTTCTCCATCGTATCTACTTTTCCAAACACGTTTGCCCTTGTTTTGGACTCTAACTCGCATGATTTGAATGGAACTAACCCAGACTGACGCTGTTTTCAGCAGAATTGCCTTGGTGTTATTTTTGTGCAGAATTAAAAATTCTTGGATTGACCTGAAAATTTACGGAGAATATTTTTGGAATAAATAAAAAATATCGGCGAAAGAATCAACCAGAGGGGACCCACCAGCTGACCACAAGGGTGGGGGGCGCGCCCCCTGCCTTGTGGGTCACCTGGACCTCCTCCGACCCTAACTCCAACTCTATATATTCACGTTCGGGAAGAAAAAACCAGAGAGAAGGATTCATTGCATTTTACGATACGGAGCTGCCGCCACCTCTTGTTCTTCATCGGGAGGGCAAATCTGGAGTCCATTCGGTGCTCTGGAGAGGGGGATTCATCACCATCATCATCACCAACCTTCCTCCATCACCAATTTCATGACGCTCACCGTCGTGCGTGAGTAATTCCATTGTAGGCTTGCTGGACAGTGATGGGCTGGATGAGATTTATCATGTAATCGAGTTAGTTTTGTTAGGGTTTGATCCCTAGTATCCACTATGTTCTGAGATTGATGTTGCTATGACTTTGATATGCTTAATTCTTGTCACTAGGGCCCGAGTGCCATGATTTCAGATCTGAACCTATTATGTTTTCATGAATATATTTGTGTTCTTGATCTTATCTTGCAAGTTGTAGACACCTATTACGAGTTATGATCCGCATACCCCAAGGTGACAATAATTGGTTCTTTCCGATGATTACTGTAGTTTGAGGAGTTCATGTCACTACTGCAGGATGCTGCTAACGCGACACTACGATCAGAGACCCTTTGATGAAACTGAGTGCGATGCATTAATCGCAAATGGTGATGTAAAAAACCGTCAAAAAAGATGCAAAACGATTGTGATAGCGGAGCCATCAAACACGGTTCTGATTTTAGTCGCGTGTGCGATGCAGGGCATATGGTTCAGTTCAATTAACTGTTTATGATGAGGAAGAAGAACAGAAACGGGCAGCTAGATGAAGGTGTCTGTGATATACGGCATACAGTTCACCCGGATGAACTGTTTGTGATGAGGCGGAACATCAGAAACGGGCAGCCAGATGAAGGTGTGTGTGATATACGGCATACAGTTCACTCGGATGAGCTTTTTGTGATTAGGCAACACAAAAGAAACAGTTAGCCATATCAAGGTGTGTGCGATATACGACATATGGTTCATTGCGATAAACTGTTTGTGTTGAGCCAAGAGAATAGAAACTTTTCACATAAACATGATGTCTGTAATACACGACAAACGTCCAAATACACAGGCGGCTAGTACACACATGACATTTCCACACACCAAAGTAAACTATTACATGCATAATTAACTAGGATAAATGATCATCTGATCATCATCTACTTCTTGTGCTAGCTCGATGTTCCTTCTTTGCTAAGTTTCCATTAATTGATGGCGTTTTATGAACACGCCACCATTTCCCGCCATTTCCTCACTTGTTTCCTACCACCCAGCGATATTGCGCATAAACCTGGGCAACACACGACGCACGGAGGCAACAAGCGCAGCCTGTAGCACATCCACCTTTTCCAAGCATGCCAACCCACAAAAGCGTCGCCTCTGCCATCAACCTCATCGACGAGGAAAACGAGAAGGCGCCACGGCCCATCGAGGCCGAGGCTCTCCCCGGCAACATGATGGATGACGCCGTGATGTGCGTCATCGTCAGGGTTGAGCAGACCCTTGGCACATGGCGCTTCAGCACCGTGGATCAAGATAGGCATGTCAGTGTCGAGAGGCTGCAGCTCGCCGCACAACTTGATCGATGGCGTGCCGTAGAGCAAGCTAGGCGCGTCCGCGCCGCTAGGCTGCGGCTCACCGCACGACGAGACCGCTGGAGCGCCACAGAGCGAGAGGCGCGGGGCGCCACACAGCAAGAGCGGATCCATCTGCGCTTGCCTGCTGTTGACAAGGCGTCACAGTTGGGTACACGTCCCGTCAGTACCCCCATTCCTCACCAGGAGTTGGGAGAGGCCCTCTGCAACGTACTTGCCCCAGAGGCCGGCCGCGCCATAATTGCACCGGACGCCCGCCGCGCCGTTCGACTTGTCCGCGGCCCGCTCGATGCCAACGCGCTGGTCGGTAGGCTCGACCGCCTCCTTGGCCTAGGTGTCCACCTGGGCGCAATAGAGGAACATGGCTGTCGCATCCTCGAGCTGGTGATCTCCGATGAAATAGCCAACTTGGAGCTCGAGATCACGCTCCAGATGTACCGCGAGCGTATCGACCGCTTGGATGAACGCCTGCACGAGTTCAAGCAGAGCCAAGAGCTACCGTAGGCAAGGGCTACTGGTCATGGTCTCATGGACGTGTTTTATTTTGTTGAGTCGTTTCGACGTGGATAGCTATGTATTCACATCAATCATAGTATTGCTCTATTTCAATGTGTGTACTTTGTTTTCCGTTCTTATATATTATGTTTCAATGTGTGTATATACGCTTTCCATTCTGTATATGTGGATGCTAACAGCTAGATTCAAATTAGTATACAAAAACAAATATAAGATGGAATTCATAATATATATATATATATTGATTGTTCATTAGTTCATCACAGAATATATGTAGTACCATCACATATACGTGATGTTACTTAACTACTAGGTACAACACATAAAATTGAAAACGAACAATACTAAAACTAATAATCCCTCCTGGGGCCAGTATTCCGGCAGCCCCTCGCCAGCATCTCCATGGTGCGCGGCGTTTTCCCAGCGCAGAGGCAGTACTTCGCCTCCTCCGCCTCACAACGCTTGACGTACCGATCTGCCTCTTGCTGGCGGATAAGCGCGAACGATCTTGCCATTTCGTTGGGTGCCCACCGGAGCTCCTTGTTGGTGGCACGCTGGAGCTTATCGGCCCACCTCCACGAAGCGGTGAGGCGCCTAGCGCCTTTGACCTTCCTCGTGAAGTACCCGTCTTCATACACCTCCTCCGCATGACGACGTGCCCGCCCCCAAAGCTCCACCGCCTCCTTTTCCAGGTAGCATCACGGGCTTCACAAGCCTCCTGGTACCTGGCTTCCTCCTCCACCATCTCCTTCTTGAACGCCACTTGCCCGTCTTTCTCAGCCGGCGGCAGCGACTTCCACAGACAAAGTTGGGGGGACCGACGCAACCTCGTCCGGCGGCGCGTAGGGGTCCACGTCGCTTATCTTCGAGTGAGCGTCCTCGAGGGAGCGACTCCTCGTCAGCGCGTGGGCAGACTGGCAGCGCCATGGCAGAGATTTCAGAGTGAGAGAGAGAGTGAGCAAGGGGAGGATGTAGATGAAAATGCAAGTGGGACGACGTGAGCAAGGCAGTATTTATTGGCGGCCAGAATCTAGATCGGCAGGAACAGTACACACGCCGGTCGCCGGAATTTATGAGTACTGTAGTTTGAATTACACACGATTCCCGCTGAAGGAAACATGCCCTAGAGGCAATAATAAAGTTTTTACTTATATTTCCGTATATCATGATAAATGTTTATTATTCATGCTAGAATTGTATTAACCGGAAACTTGATACATGTGTGAATACATAGGCAAAACAAAGTGTCCCTAGTATGCCTCTACTTGACTAGCTCGTTAAATCAAAGATGGTTAAGTTTCCTGACCATAGGCATGTGTTGTCATTTGATGAATGGGATCACATCATTAGGATAATGATGTAATGGACAAGACCCATCCGTTAGCTTAGTATAATGATCGTTAAGTTTTATTGCTATTTCTTTCTTCATGACCTATACATATTCCTCTGACTATGAGATTATGCAAATCCCGAATACCGGAGGAACACCTTGTGTGCTATCAAACATCACAACGTAACCGGGTGATTATAAAGATGCTCTACAGGTGTCTCCAAAGGTGTTTGTTGGGTTGGCATGAATCAAGATTAGGATTTGTCACGCCGAGTATCGGAGAGGTATCTCTGGGTCGGTAATGCACATCACTATAAGCCTTGCAAGAAATGTGACTAATGAGTTAGTTGCGGGATGATGCATTATGGAACGAGTAAAGAGACTTGCCGGTAATGAGATTGAACTAGGTATGAGGATTCCGACGATCGAATCTCAGGCAAGTAACATACCGATGACAAAGGGAATAACGCATGTTGTTATTGCGGTTTGACTGATAAAGATCTTCGTAGAATATGTAGGAACCAATATGAGCATCTAGGTTCCCCTATTGGTTATTGACCGAAGATGTGTCTCGGTCATGTCTACAAAGTTCTCGAACCCATAGGGTCCGCACACTTAACGTTCGATGACGATTTGTATTATGAGTTATGTGTTTTGGTGACTGAATTTTATTCAGAGTCCTGGATGATATCACGGACATAACGAGGAGTCCCGAAATGCTCGAGAGGTAAAGATTGATATATTGGACGATAGTATTTGGACACCGGAATGGTTTCGGGACGTTTCAGATATTTATATGAGTACCGAGGGGTTACTGGAACCCCCCGGGGAAGTAATGGGCCTTCATGGGCCATAGGGGAGAAAGAGAGGGAAACCCACAGGGTGGCGCCCCCCAAGGGAGTCTAAATTGGACAAACGGGGAGGGGGCGCGGCCCCCTTTCCTCTATCCCTCTCCCTCTCCTTCCCTTTTCTCCTCCGATGAGAAAGGAAAAAGAGGGGGGGGGGTCCTACTAGGAGTGGAGTCCTAGTAGGACTCCCCCCCTTGGCGCGCCCCCTTGGTGGCCGGCCTCCTCCTCCCCTCCTTTATATACGGGGGCAGGGGGCACCCCAAAGCACATCAATTGTTCACTTAGCCGTGTGCGGTGCCCCCCTCCACAATTTACTCCTCCGGTCATAGCGTCGTAGTGCTTAGGCAAAGCCCTGCGCGGAGCACATCACCATCACCGTCACCACGCCATCGTGTTGACGAAACTCTCCCTCGACCCTCTTCTGGATCAAGAGTTCGAGGGACGTCATCGAGCTAAACGTGTGCTGAACTCGGAGGTGTCGTACGTTCGGTACTTGATCGGTTGGATCGCGAAGACATTCGACTACATCAACCGCGTTAACCTAACACTTCCGCTTTCGGTCTACGAGGGTACGTGCACACACTCTCCCCCTCTCGTTGCTATGCATCTCCTAGATAGATCTTGCATGAGCATAGGATTTTTTTTGAAATTGCATGCTATGTTCCCCAAGACCCGTAGTAAAATCCGTGTGTGAACTTAATAGCTGACGGTTTCCAATACAGAACCGTGTCCGATTAATAACCCCCGCCACTCACCTACCAAACCTCGAGCCGCAAAATAGAGTGCCAATCGTGTGGGGGCTGGTTGTCTTGCCAGATCTTTACATTTTCTTTTTTGAACACCAGATATTTACATCGTCTGATGATTTTTTAACTCGCACACAAGTACACAAAAATATGATTTTTCAAACTGTTATGCTTAGCCATTGCATGTACATGTAGTTCAAATTTGAATTATGGTCATTAAATGGCTAGAAAATCACTTAAATGTCTTTAAAATGTAAAATGACCCCTAGAATTTTCCAAATTTTCACATGACAATTTTATTGGTGCATGTTAAACATAGAAAAAATTTGAAGGCCGTACGAGGAAGCTATCTCCTGTTCGTCATCAAACATGCATTGTTCCCTCTCGGAACCACGAGCCTTCTTGTGTGTTGCTCCAGTTTGTGAGGGGTGTGTGTCCAAACTTCCGTCAAACAGGCCAATTTTTTTACCACATCATCTTGGTGGCATGATATTACATCAAGCAAGGTTTCATGTTTTTCTGATCATTTTTTATTTTTTTGGAATTAAAATGCCATGGCACTCCATACATGTGTCCATGCCGTGAGACCAATCTGTTTGAAAATTCCTTCTAATTTACTACACATGGAATTAACTCGGACACAAGTACACAAATATGATTTTTCAAACGGTTATGGTTAGCCGTTGCATGTAGATGTAGTTCAAATTTGAATTACGGTCATTAAATGTCTAGGAAATCACTTAAATGTCTTTAAAAGGCCAAATGACCTCCGAAATTTTCCAAATTTTCACATGACAGTTGTATTAGTGCATGTTAAACGTAGAAAACATTTGAATGCCGTAAGAGGAAGCTATCTCCCGTTCGTCATCAAACATGCATTGTTCCCTCTCGGAACCACGAGCCTTCTAATGAGTTGCTCCGTTTTGTGAGGGTTGTGTGTCCAAACTTTCGTCAAATAGGCCAATATTTTTACCACATCATCTTGGTGGCATGACATTACATTAAACAAGGTTTCATGATTTTCTGATCATTTTTTAATTTTTTGGAATTAAAATGCTATGGCACTCCATGCATGTGTCCATGTCGCTAGACCAATATGTTTGAAAATTCCTTCCAATTTACTACACATGGAATTTACTTGCATACAAGTACACAAATATGATTTTCCAAACCGTTATGGTTAGCTGTTGCATGTACATGTAGTTCAAATTTGAATTACAGTCATTAAATGGCTAGAAAATCACTTAAATGTCTTTAAAAGGTCAAATGACCCCTGAAATTTTCCAAATTTTCACATGACAGTTGTATTAGTGCATGTTAAATGTTGAAAAAATTTGAAGGCCACAAGGGGAAGCTATCTCCCGTTCATCATCAAACATGCATTGTTCCCTCTCGGAACCATGAGCCTTCTAGTGAGTTGCTTCGGTTTGTGAGGGGTGTGTGTCCAAACTTTCGTCGAAAATGCCAAAAAATTTACCACATCATCTTGGTGGCATGACATTACATCAAGCAAGGTTTCATGTGTTTCTGATCTTTTTTTAATTTTTTGGAATTTAAATGCCATGGCACTCCATGCTTAATTGTGTCATAGCTGTAAGACCAATATGTTTGAAAATTCTTTCCAATTTACTACACATGGAATTAAATCGCACACAAGTACACAAAATATGACTTTTCAAACCGTTATGGTTAGCTATTGCATGTACATGTAGTTCACATTTGAGTTACAGTCATTAAATGGCTAGAAAATAACTTAAATGTCTTAAAAGGTCAAATGAACCCTGGAAATTTCCAAAATTTAACATGATAGTTGGATTAGTACTACTAATTTTCTCATATATTTAAAACACCATCCGTCGCCACATTACTCAAAATTCGTCTTTCACAGCTAATAAAAAAATATCAACAACATCACACACAGTTTTTTGTTGGAACCGTTTGCGATGAAATTTCTGGGTCTATTTAAGTCTTCCTCCTTAAGCTTCGCCAGCTCATCTGCTCCAGGGCCGGCAACCCCCGAATCCACAAATCCCAATCCCCATTCCCGTAGCCCCTTCTTGCAAAGATGACACAATGGAAACACTTCCCCGTACGATGGCCGCGTCCTCCTCGAGCGCCGCCGCCCGCGCTGAGAGCGCGGCCACCTACGCCGAGAGTGTCGCTGCATCCGCATTGAGCGCGGCCGCATACGCCGAGAGGGCGTCTACGACAGCCAACATGGCAGCTACAACAACAACTGAGATGGCTGCAGCTACTGCTGCGACGGCGGCTGCAAGCGCCGAGAGCGCTGGAGCTGCCATCCGTGCCGCCGATGTCGCCCTAGCCCGGGTCGAGGCCATCCATGCCAAGATTGATGACGCACACTCCAAGATATTCCAGGCTACCTCAGAATGCAGCATGCAACCCACACCTGAAAAGGTAGCGGTGGCCATGGAGCACCTGCTTCCTCATGAGATCGTCAAGCGGGAGCTGGAGATGTAGGAGGCGGCGGAGATCGAGGAGCACCGGGAGGAGGGGTTGCACATGGCCGAGGTCGAGGTAGAGAAGAGTCTGTCCATCGAGGAATAGGTGATGGAGTACCAATGCAAGCTCTGGCACAGCCACCACTACGAGTACAACAACCTTGAGGGCGGCGCCGAGGACGAGGACGCGGTTGACTTCAGCAGGGGGACGCGGAGTCCACCAACAGTGGCATGTCGCCAGGACAAGTCATCGACATCTCATTTCACACCGGCGATGGATAGGCCGGCGCAGTGGCGGATTTGTTAAAATTATGCGTACTTAGGCTTTGTTTTTAATGCTGGTCTTTTGTTAGAGCAATGTTTAGGTCATCTGGCTCTGTTTAATTACTAAAATTGCTCGATTCAGTAAGTGTGGTCTGTGTGCTGTACGCTCTTTTGTGTGCCAAAATTAGCAAGCGATGTTAAATTATGCAATGACATACCCGGGAAATTTCCACCAAAATTTGAATTATCAAACTCATCCCATGCGCGTAAAGCAGAAGAATCATTTGCGATGCACACAATCGTTCAAAGTGAATGGTGTCCGGCGGCACTGCGCGCAAAATTTCCCTCCACATTTCGAAATTTTTGGCCTACCGCCGAAATATCTACCCCACCCCCTTTTCTCCCCGACCACAAGTCACATTTCCCCTGTTTCCTCCTTCCTTCCTTCCTAAGCTATAGCCGCTTCCTCGCTTGCTTCTCACTCTCGCCGTCTCGCATCCTACCGTCGGGGTCACCATGGTCTTCTTTAATGACCTGTCCAATGGTTCCTCCTCCAACTACGACTCCTTCACCACCCAGGTATGCCTCTCTTCTCTCTCTCGGGCTATGACTTGGAATGAAGGGTTTTAACCCGGCGGTCGATTTGAGTCATTTCTTCCTCTTGTAGCTCCCTAGGACCATCAGTGGCAACGAATGGAGCGGGGTGGCTAAAGATCTATCTGCTTGTTGTCACCATCAATCTCCATGCGTGAAGCTAGTTGCGTTTGAATCTGTGGACAGTGGGAGGGGGGGGGTTCTGGAATGTGTAGAGAAGGTTAGACCCTCTTCCATTGTTACAAATCATCTTTTAGATGTGATTCAGACACTGTCATGGTCCCAACCCATTCATATCACACCTTCAACCAAACGCATCCTAAGATAGTGTCACAGTTTGTACCTAGTATCTAAAAATGGTGCCATCTCATCAGCGGTGCCATTAGAAAATTATTTGGCATCGCTTCAACAGTTTGTGCAGCCAACTTTGGTCCACACATCCGAGCAGCCAAGCAGTAAAGTACCAAATCTTTATGGCACAAAGGAACTGGGCATCGGAGCAACTAGGTGCTCTGGAGTCCAGGTCCCTGATTTTTTTTCCGCTGCATCGGCTCGCCAGTGCAGGGCACCGGTGCGAGATGTAGCAACAGTTGTCTTTACACCGGTTTTGGCATACATAGTGGACGTCCTTAGTGCTATTAGTTCTATGTTACTAAATTTGTGCATGTACACACCTGTTAGTATCAATTTTCTATCATCCAAACACTTTCACTATGTTGTTGCAGTTATATTTTCTTCCTCATAAAATGTTCAATTTGTTATTTATAGTCCATGATTAAGAACTTGTAGCATTGTTGTAGTTAATTATAGCTTTTGATGTTTCAGAATTTGGTTGTTGTCTCAGTAGCAATTACTTCATTTGCATATTGTTCTTTTTGAGAAGATATGTCATAATTAACCCGTTTCTTCAATGTTTCAAAATAAGTATTGGTGATTTTCTATGTTGCTATAAACTCATTTCCCTTACAATTGTTACTGATCTAGTTTTAATTATTATAGGATGAACGGAAGTGTTCTTACTTGGAGTGGGTTGATCAAGAGTGCCCACAATCTTTGAAGATGTGCCTAGCAAAGCTTTGGAGCATCTATGAGGAAGAGAACAGAGGTAGGCTTAAAGAAAGTGTTGTCAACACTGAAGAATATTTGAAGATGCGGGATAAAAAGAGGAAGGTGGAGACTGAGCTTGGATTTTTTAAATCAGACTTTGCTAAGATGGTGTTGGCGAAGGAGGAGGCACTTTCCTGGTTGGCTAGTGCAAAACATGTTCTTACTGAACTGAAAGCAGAGGTGGATAAGATGAGCCTGGATGATCTCGCTTAGGGAAATGTATATATTGTTCTAATATTGTTCTTATGAAGTTGAACTAGCTATATGTTGTATTGTGCTGTTTTCGAGCAGCTGTCGTACTGTGATGTTAAAATATATTTATGTGTCTGATATGAAACTGGCAAACAGTTGTTTGATTTGAAATGTGAATTTGCGTAATACTGGAATTATTAATTGTAAACTAATAAACTTGCTAAATGAGTCATGGAAATTTGCAAACGGTTCTAGTAGTAAAAGGGCTTGTGATGGATAGCCCAATGCCACACAGTTTTCTTCATCAAATCGTGTGTGATCTAGTTGATAAAAGCAAACGGTTAACCAAGGCAGAGCGTGTGTGATAGTTACACCTATCACACATGAGCCTATACATAAACCTGTGTGGGATGTACATACGAACGGAAACGTTTTCCCTGGATTGACCATGTGGTATGTACATAAGAACGGAAATGTATTCCTTGGATTGACTATGTGTGGTATACATACGAACTGAAATGTTTTTCTCGGATTCACCATGTGGGATGTAAATATGAACAGAAACGATTGGGTTTCGATGCCTCGCCCGATCGCACACGAGCTCATTTTTCCCTAGCCTGTGTGCTAGGAGGGCCTATCCCCGGTGGTTTCTGGGTCATGTGGGAAGGACCGCCCTATCGCCCACACTCACTTGGCGGCGGTTCCAAATGCCGTCGTGGAAAGGGGTTAAAAACCGTGTGTATAGCACCTCGTTGTACCAGTGTGTATTCACAAAGTGCTAATGCTTTGGTCCAATTGTCTATTAAAAGGAGGCCTTAATATCCCTTAGTTTCCATTAGGACTCCGCTGCCACAGGAGGGTAGGACAAAAGATGCCATGCAAGTTTTTTTCATAAGCACGTATGCCTATATTCGGAATACATGGCTACATTATATTGATGAATTGGAGCTAGTTCTATGTCGGCCTAGGTTATAATTGTTGCATGATGAATGCCATCCAACATAATTATCCATCATTGATCCATTGCCTACGATCTTTTCACATATTGATCTTTGCTACGTTACTTTGCCGTTGCCACTGTTACAATTGCTACAAAACTGCTACTGTTACTTTTGCCACCATTATTGTTACTTCCATACTACTTTGCTACTAAATACTTTGCTGTAGATATTAAATCTTTCAGGTGTGGTTGAATTAACAACTCAGCTGCTAATAATTGAGAATATTATTTGGCTCCCCTTGTGTCGAATCAATAAATTTGGGCTGAATACTCTACCCTTGAAAACTATTGCGATCCCCTATACTTGTGGGTTATCATTGCCCCGAGCCTTGGACCAAACACTGAAGAAAGTTTTTAGGGAGGGCTTAGATGAGATTTTTTGCATTTTGCACCCCAAACACTCATGATTTGGCCTTGGCCCGAGTAGTTTCTACCTAGCTCCGCCACTGCTAGCGATGTGCTATCTTTTCAGTTTTATTATGTTGGTGTCTATATGGCTTGTACTATGATCTTATGATATAAATAGATCATGATTGGCGCGCGTTGCTCTGCCCGTCTAATTTTTCAATAGAATAATAGTAATTTTTACAAATATATAGATATGGAGAAACTAAATTCCTAGTTCCAGTGAAAAAACTATGAACAATCATCTAGGCAGACCAAATATTTATCATTTTACGTATCTGTCATGTTTTATATTTTCAGGTCATGTTAGCCATCCTCTTAGTTTCATGTCTACCTAGATTTTTCTAGCATCTCATAAAATTGGATCATAAATCTACAATGTAAGCATTTTATGACCACCAGTGTACAAAAAAGTGATCGTAGAAGGAACATCTGTACTAATCTTAAGGTAAGCATTTTATGACCACCAATGATTGACATTCCATGATACTAACTACTGTACTAAACTTGACTATATTTCTTAGCAAGACGTGTCAAAATAATAGTAGTGTGGCATCCTTACAAAGTCCTATTTTCTCTCAATTACATAAATGTAAATGAAATCGAGAATACAATTAGAGGATGAAGTGTGAGACAAGTAGCAGATGGATTAGTCAATGGCATGTGGAAAGTTGCATAGTTCTCAGTGAATGGATGAGCTCTTTCAACCATTGGTGCATTTGATACTCTCAATGCTTGAGGCTTGTATATTGGTATAGAAGAAAAAGTGCAAGTACTACATATATAGAACCAAAATGCAACCATGGCCTTTCTGTTCAAATCAGTACAAATGTCAAATGAAAATTTATTATAAATAACATTCCAAGACACTACAAATTTACTTTTTAGTGAGCCATGTGGCTAAACTTGGTCATGTACATTACAAACTTAACTATTTAAAATCTATGCAAAGATGAGTGCACATTATTTTTACAAACGAAATATGCATAATAAATGACAGCTTTCACTCAGTCAATGTAGGTACAAAAATCACCGGCACTTAAGGTTGCAGCAGCATCAATCTCTTCTCAAATAGTATGAATGAAAAAATGAGCATATGTGAGGACTAAACTTGACTAAACTAAAGATGTAACATAAAGGGTAATATTATGATAAATTTGTACACATCCAGATAAGATGCAGCAATGCCCTATGCTCATGAAAAACTATTGTAGCATGTTCCATTTAGTGAACATTATTATGCGGTCCTCCCTCCATTAAAAATAAGTGCATCTTGACTATATAAAGCGTATAAACTATAAAGTAGGATGATTCATTTGGCAAGAATCCCAAGAAAATGTACAACCTAGGAAAAGACAACTCTATAAATGAAAGGGCCATACATAGAATTTCAACAACCATTCATCTAAAGATCTTAAGAACATAAGGAAAGTTTATTCCAAATACTAATGTTAGTAACGTAAAGAAGAAGAAAAATTATTTATTCCAAATCATAATGCTAGTAACTTAGCATATCATTATTGCACATTTGTACTTCAAATTATTGAGATTTGCCTATATGTGGGTAGTTATGCGGACATATTCTTGAGATTCCAAATGCTAGTACAAGTTTATTTTCCAACTGTATAACATAATCAATTACAAGATATGGAGTTGGTGGACATATTTTCCAGCCATAACCTCTTTGAAATAACCAATTCAATTAAAAATGCTTACTTTAAGTTGTATCAAAGCCAACACAAATGTGTTTCATCGGAAGAAACATTACTACTATCAGTGATTAAAATATCATATTGTAGATGCCATCATATAGTCTAACATACAATGTTAAATTCTGCAAGAACAATGACCGTGCATTAGTAGTATTGAAATCAAAATTAGCATATCATTTTTGCATTTCTGTTCCAATGAGAATGTGGAATTCCATAGAACACTTAAGGCATATAGTAACACGAAGTTAGTTACAACTGCTCTTCCGAAACTCCACATGTAATCAGCTTCTGCAAGGGCGGACACAATGCGACTTCATTAGCATAGTTCAAATATTTTGCATACACTTGTACTACCTTATTGAATTATTCAAACTTTTCATAAACGCCTTGACTCATTGTGTATATAGAGAGATAAACAAGTACAAATGGTTTTTAAGCCAATCAATAGCACAACTGATGCTGAAAAATTGTGTTCATCAAAAACAAATATTTCCAATGTCTTATATATCGTCCAATTAACAAGGCTATCGATTCCACGAACGAAATCCCGATCCGTCCCAGCGATCAAGGAAGGAATCAGACTTGCAGAACCCACGGGACTAACCAACCAACCAATCCCCATGGGAACAATAGGAAACGGAGGAGCAAACCCAGGGACGGGTGGTTAGATCAGAGCAGAGGAGAAAGATAAAGAGACACACCTGCTCGGGAGTGTTTCCACCCTGCCTTTGGGCGACAGTTGTCCGGGACGCTGATACGTCTCCAACGTATCAATAATTTTTGGTTGTTCCATGCTATTATATTATCTGTTTTGGATGTTTTATATTCATTAATATGTTATTTTATATTATTTTTGGGACTAACTTATCAACCTAGAGCCTAGTGCTAGTTTCTGTTTTTTCCTTGTTTTTGAGTTTTACAGAAAAAAGGAATATCAAACAGATTCCAAATGGAATGAAACTTTACGATGATTTTTCTTGGACCATAAGACATCCACTGAACTTGGAGTCCAAGTCAGAAGAGTCCCGAGGGCTCCACAAGCCCTCAAGGCGCACCCCCTGGCTTGTGGCCCCCCCCGGGAGTCCACCGACCTCCCTCCGAGTTCTATAAATCCTCATATATTCCAATATCAACAGAAGCATCCACCAAAATACTTTTCCGTCACTGTAACCTTCTGTTCCCATGAGATCCCATCTTGGGGCCTTTTTCGGCATCCTGCCGGAGAGGGATATGATCATGGAGGGCATCTACATCAACTCTATTCCCCTCCAATGAAGCATGAGTAGTTTACCATAGAGCTATGGGTCCATAGCTAGTAGCTAGATGGCTTCTTCTCTCTTTTTGGATCTCAATACAATGTTCTCCCCTCTCTTGTGGAGAACTATTCGATGTAATCTTCTTTTTGTGGTGTGTTTGTTGAGACCGATGAATTATGAATTTATGATCAGCTTATCTATGAATATTATTTGAATCTTCTCTGAATTCTTATATGCATGATTTAATATCTTTGTATTTCTCTTTGAATTATCGGTTCGGTTTGAGCAACTAGATTGGTATTTCTGGCAATGAGAGAGGTGCATAGTTTTGGGTTCAATCTTGCGGTGTCCTGACCCAGTGACAAAGTAGGGGTAGCAAGGCACGTATTTATATTGTTGCCGTGATGGGGTTTTCATCATATTGCTTCAGTTTATCCCTCTACATCATGTCATCTTACTTAAGGCGTTACTCCATTCTTTTGAACTTAATACTCTAGATGCATGCTGGATAGCGGTCGATGTGTGGAGTAATAGTAGTAGATGCAGGCAGGAGTCGGTCTACTTGACACGGACGTGATGCCTATATTCATAATCATTTCCTTGGATATCATCATAACTTTGCACTTTTCTATTAATTGCTCGACAGTAATTTGTTCACCCACCGTATTATTTGTCTGCAAGAGAGAAGCCTCTAGTGAAACCTATGGCCCCCGGGTCTATTTTACTTAATATATTTTCAGATATATATACCAAAATTACCTTGCTGCAATTTATTTACTTTTATTTTGTTTTACGCTTTAGTAATCTTTTATATCTATCTTTATTAGATCTCACCTTTGCAAGTGACCGTGAAGGGATTGACAACCCCTTTATCGCGTTGGGTGCAAGTGTTTGATTGTTTGTGTAGGTGCATATATTGGGGACTTGCATGTTTCTCCTATTGGATTGATACCTTGGTTCTTAACCGAGGGAGATACTTATCTCTACTTTGCTGCATCACCCTTTCCTCTTCAAGGGAAAAGCCAGCGCAAGCTCAAGAAGTAGCTAGCAGGCAGAATTTCTGGCACTGTTGCCGGGGAGATCTATATCAAGCCTACCAAGTACCCATCATAAAATCTCATCTCTTGCATTACATTATTTTCCATTTGCCTCTCGTTTTCCTCTCCCCCACTTCTAAAACGTTTTTAGAAAAATACAAAAAGATTTGCCTTTTTATTCACCCTTCTCCCATTTGTCTTTTTGTTTTCTTTTTGTTTGCTCATGTGCTAGATTGTTTGATTTGCTCTCATGGCTAATCCCCCTACCATTGCCAGTACTCCTGAGAGTGATGTTATTTCAAGCAAAGGGAGGGAGAAAATTTAAAAGATGCTTGGTATAGAATTTGCAATGCTCTTACTCGTAAGCAATCTACTACCGTTCTCCTTCACAACTTTTATGTGGGTGTTACTCCTTGGAATAGATATGATCTAGATACCATTACCGGGGGAAATTTCTTGGGAAGCCATACTTTGGATGCTTATAATACTATGATAGATTTGGTAGGCTCACCACCACTCATGGTTAATGAAACAATTCTAACTTTGGAACATGTGATGCAAAGGCTTGATATTATTAGAATAAAATTGCTACCGTAGAGCTTGTTGAAAACTTGGACAAAAAGATTCATAATCATATCACTCAAGATGGATCTAAGGTAGGAGTTACTTTAAAGAATCTTAGGGAAAAGGAACCCATAGTTAATGAAAAGATAGATCAAGATTCTACTAGAATTGGCAAGCTAGAAGATATTATTACCAACCTGGGATCCGCTTTTGCCTTTGTTAAAACTACTCCAAATTTTCCTCCTACTAAAGTTACTAAGTTTATTGATGTTCCTAAAAATAAGGGTGAATCTTCTAGTAAAGGGAACGAAGATCTTAAGATGATAAGTGTTCACCCTAGCTTTATTAATATTATCAAGGAACCAATTACCATGAGTGAGTTTCTTGATTTCTTGCCTAGGAGTGTGATTATTGATAAAACCAAAGAATCTCCTAAGAGTTATAAGTGTGGAATTGAGGGATTTAATACCAAAGATGACAATACCTAGACCTATGTTTTATGCCTAGCTAAGGGCGTTAAACACTAGCGCTTGTTGGGAGGCAACCCGATTTTATTTTTGTTCCTTTTTCTGGTTCTGTTTTTCAATAAATTTATCATCTACTTAACTGAGGGAAATACTTATCTCTACTTTGCTGCACCACCCTTTCCTCTTCAAGGAAAAAACCAACGCAAGCTCAAGAAGTAGCAGTCGCTGGATCTAGTGGTGCCGCCTTTAGAAAAATCATGCATCACGGTGGACGCCGTGGCTAGATGTTGTGGTCAGTGGCACCAATGGTAGGAGGGACACAGTCTTGGCATGAGAGGTCGGACATGAAGGAGGTCCTTGTGTCGTCGGAGCCCAGCGATGTCGCCACGGGAGTCGTGCTTCGTCCCATCATTCGCCGCCACGCTAGGGTTACGACCTTGCAAACAAAAAAGGGTTGCATGGATAGTCCAGCTCCTTTGGATGCACATACAAAAACAGCTCAGGCCCATTAGGCCCAATTTAACATCAGACACCCAAAATTGTAGCCAGAGCAGCGGCCCATCACGGTAGCGCTCGTTCGTAGCCAGCGAACCAAGCGTACGTGTGGTTCACCCTTAATCGGGCGACTAAAAATGCTTAAAAGTGCTGATCGGACGGCTACAAATGCTAATAGCCTGAGAGGGCAGGAAAGATGCTCAGCTATAATGTATCTAAATGAGGCACATATTTCTTTTCCAAAAAAAGAGCATGAAAAAAAGGTCAAAGGAAAATGTCAATGGTGTGCGTAGCATGTGAGTAAAAATGCTACCGGACTGGTGCAGATTCGAATATGAATGTCTCCCTGATTTTTCTACACCTGTGGGGTTATTGGGCATGGTGAGAAGGACTGCTCGATCAAGCTAACGCAGGGTGAAAGCCAGCAGTTTGGGAGATGGCTCAAAGCAGAGATGGGGCATAAGAGAGGTGTAACAGAGGATAGGTTGTGGAGGAGTGGCGGCAGGAGTTTTTTGGGGGGGGGCAATTATGGCTATAGGAGGTCTAGTGGCAGGTCGGGAAGCGGCAACAACAACCTCTCATGGCGCAAGAGTGACTCGAAATCCAGCGATGGGGGTCATGGGGCTGCAGATAAGGGAGATGAGGTGACTAGTCCCCCGAAAAAAGCACGGCTCCGAAGAGAACTGGCAATCTGAGGAGGCTCGAGCTCCAGGAGGGGCCTGCATCACTGATACGTCTCCGTCGTATCTACTTTTCCTAACGCTTTTCCTCTTGTTTTGGACTCTAATTTGCATGATTTGAATGAAACTAACCCGGAATGACATTGTTTTCAGCAGAACTACCATGGTGTTGTTTTTGTGCAGAAATAAAAGTTCTCGGATTAGAACAAAACTTTGCGAGGATTTTTTATTCAATAAATAAGAATTTATGGAGCCAAGAACCACTGGAGGGGGGCACCTAGGTGGGCACAACCCACCAGGGCGCGCCGCCCTCCAGGCGCGTGTAACATCCCAAATTTTCAATTTGGAATGTTATACATTAGATCATCATGCATATCATATTTTATTTGCATTTTGGTTGATCCTAGAAATTCTATGCAACTCAATGACCCACGGAGAGAGTTGGGGATTTCGTTATTTTCATATTTGAGTTTTCTCAAATTTTGAGGATAGGATCATTTGATTTTATTTATTTTATCATCAAATATTTCTATTACAAAAATATGAGAGACGGAATAAAATGACTTTCCCAAAATAAAGAAATATTGAGGATTTAATAATAAAATCAAATAAGATTTTATTTCGGAGTTTTCCGGTGTTTTATTTGAATTTAGGAAAAAAGTGCGTTTTTCAAAATTGCAATTAGGTCCCAAATAAATGTTCACCTTGTGAGGCTTGATTTTCGAAGCCCGTGAAAACTTATTTCGGAATTTTTGGAGTCCGTTTAGTATTTCTTTTTATTTTTTTCTTCCGAACGGAATAATTAAAAAAAAACGAACCGACCTAACGGGCGTGTCCGACTAGGACTCTGGCCCGACTAGGCAATATAGGCCGGCCCACCCCCCCGGGAGGAAACCCTAGCCGC
>NW_024120852.1:0-18902 GCF_003073215.2 Triticum urartu
TGGCAAACCCTAGCGCAGATGGGCCCTAAGGCCCACCCTAGGTGCGCCTCCCCCTCTCCCCCTTGTGGCCGCCACCCTAGATGGGATCTAGGGCTGCCGCACCCCTTGGGATGGGAACCCTAGGTGGGGGCGCAGCCCTCCCTCTCCCCCTATATATAGTGGAGGCAAAGGGGCAGCCCAACACACGATTCAATCTCCCTGTTGGCGCAGCCCTACCCCTCTTCCTCCTCGTCTCTCGTAGCGCTTGGCGAAGCCCTGCTGGAGTCCCGCGCTCCTCCACCACCACCATGTCGTCGTGCTGCTGCTGGATGGAGTCTTCCCCAACCTCTCCTTCTCCCCTTGCTGGATCAAGGCGGAGGAGACGTCACCGGGCTGTACGTGTGTTGAACACGGAGGTGCCGTCCGTTCGACACTAGGATCATCGGTGATTTGAATCACGATGAGTACGACTCCATCAACCCCGTTCACTTGAACGCTTCCGCTTAGCGATCTACAAGGGTATGTGGATGCACTCTCCTTCCCTCGTTGCTAGATTACCCCATAGATTGATCTTGGTGATGCGTAGAAAATTTTGAATTTTTGCTACGTTCCCCAACAAAAAGGCTGTGAACACGTTGGTCTAGATGTTCGCGGGCGTTTTATGGCACGGCCCTTGGAGATGCCCTAAGGCACCAGTCATTGATCGTTATCATAAAATTTTCAGTGGTCTGTACCAGCCAGCAAGGCTTGTAAGCTATCCTAAAATCAACAATAAACACTAGTCACTGTTGTAATCCCTTTCATGTTCTCTCAAGCCTCCGAATGCATATTTGTGGGATATACAATATGCCCAGGGCCGGGCCGGGAAAATTCGGGGCCCTGTGCGAAACTCTAAAATGGGCCCTATCCTAGTAGAGAAAATAAACCAATGAACAATTATAATGTACGCGTCATAATATTTTATATGTTGATTGGATATATTTAGTTATACATATTCAACTTCCCGTTGCATAACGTTTATTTCGATAACATCCTTTTGAAATTCTTTGGGACGAAATATATAATGATATCCTCGGGATTTGGGTATGCCCAAGGCTAATCTAACTCAGAAATTTAATCATCGGTACATAAGTTTAAGTTTTATAAGAACACATGTAACTTACCAAGTGGGCATTTCGTGCCAAAGTTCTTAAGGTGGTAAAAAGGGATGACAATACACAATTTTTCCATATGATTGCGAATGGCAAGCATAGGAGAAAAAAAATCATCCAGCTTGAACAGGATGAGGAAACAATTGTTGGACATGAGAATTTAAAGTTCTTTATTTCCAACTACTACAAGCAGTTTTTTGGACATCCGATAGAGAACGCCGTGACTCTAGATGAGAGTGTATTGGCAGATATCCCTCAGTTGCAGTCAGAGGAGAATGAGATCCTGTCTGCTCCTTTCACTGATAAGGAGGTGTTTGAGGCGATAGATCAAATGAAACCAAACAAGGGACCGGGACCAGATGGGTTCCCCACAAAATTTTATAAGAAATGTTGGCATATCATCAAGGAAGATCTTATGCCAATGTTTCATGATCTTTTTAATGGACATCTTCAACTGTTTCATTTGAATTTCGGCACGATCACCCTTCTCCCTAAAAAGGAGGAGGCCATACGCATTGAGCAGTTCAGGCCCATCTGCTTATTGAACATCAGTTTCAAAATCTTTACAAAAGTGTCCACCAACAGGCTGACAAAGGTAGCACACTCGGTGGTGCAACCAAGTCAAACTGCCTTCATGCCTGGCAGGCACATACTAGAAGGGGTAGTTGTCTTGCACGAAACCTTACATGAAATTCACTCGAAGAAACTCGATGGAGTGATATTCAAAGTGGATTTTGAAAAGGCTTACGATAAAGTTAAGTGGCCTTTTCTACAGCAAGCGATGCGCATGAAAGGTTTCAATGCATCCTGGAGGAATCAGGTGGATTCCTTTGTCCAGAAAGGTAGTGTTGGAATAAAGGTGAATGATGATATTGGACATTATTTTCAAACGCATAAAGGCCTGAGGCAGGTGACCCAATGTCCCCGATACTGTTTAACATTGTGGCTGACATGTTGACAATACTCATAGGCCGGGCCAAGGAAAAGGGGCTGGTTGGTGGACTAGTCCCTCATCTGGTGGATGGGGGGGGGTCTCCATCTTACAATATGCGGATGACACAATATTATTTATGAAACATGACCTTGCACAAGCTCGAAATATGAAACTTATCCTATGCCTTTTTGAGCAATTGTCGGGGCTGAAGATCAATTTCCACAAGAGTGAACTCTTCTGTTTTGGAAGGGCCAAGGATGACCAATAAGAGTACAAGAACCTGTTTGGTTGTGAACCGGGTTCTTTGCCCTTTAGCTATCTTGGCATTCCAATTCATCATAGGAAATTGACTAATAAAGAATGGAAATGTATCGAAGAAACTTAGCTGCTGGAAGGGTAAGCTTATGTCATATGGAGGACGGCTAGTATTAATTAATTCAGTACTAACGAGCATGCCGATGTTCCTCCTGTCTTTTTTCGAAATACCCAAAGGGGAACGCAAGAGATTAGGTTTTTATTGGTCTCGATTCTTCTGGCAATCAGATGAGGTTAAGACAAAATATCGTCTGGCAAGATGGGATATTATTTGTCGACCAAAAGACCAGGGAGGTCTTGGGATTGAAAACCTCGAGGTGAAAAATAAATGCTTGTTGAGTAAATGGCTATATCGATTATCGCTGCATTCCGAAGGAATGTGGGCCCAGATTCTTCGCAACAAGTATTTACACTCCAAAACTCTAGCCCAGGTCACCGTAAGACCTAATGATTCACCATTTTGGAAGGGACTCATGAGAGTGAAAGAGACCTTCTTCCATAGGGTGAAGTTTATTGTTGGGGACGGTTCAATAATAAGGTTTTGAGAGGATACTTGGTTAGGTGATACACCGCTAGCTCTCCAGTATCCTTCACTGTATCGTATTGCTCAACGCAAGGAAGAGTACGTGGCAACGGTGATGCAGACGGTACCCCTGAATATCCAGTTCAGGCGATCTCTAGTTGGGGAACGCTGGACTTCTTGGCTACACTTAGTCAGGAGGCTAATTGAGGTGCACCTCTCCGATGAGGAGGACTCTTTTAGATGGAAGCTCACGAATAGTGGTTTGTTCACAGTCAAGTCTATGTATTTAGATCTCATCAACTCTAGCCCAATCCCGCGACCGATTCATATTTGATGAATTAAGGTGCCCTTGCGAATTAAGATATTTATGTGGTTCGTACACAAACAAGTGATCCTAACCAAAGATAACTTACTGGGGCGGAGATGGGTAGGTAGCTCGAGGTGTTGTTTTTGTGATCAGGACGAAATAATACAACACCTATTTCTTGATTATCCTCTTGCAAAGTTACTTTGGCGGTCGGTGCATGTAGCCTTTAATATTTCACCTCCTAATAGTATAGATACGTTGTTTGGGACGTGGCTTGATGGAGTGAATGTTCATATCACGTGTAATATTCGGGTCGGAATATGCGCACTTATTTGGGCTATATGGAACTGTAGGAATGATACGATTTTTAACAGGAAACCTATGACTAATTTCTTGCAGATCATATTCCGGGCTACAACATGGATCCGTACGTGGTCATTACTCACTCCTACGGCCTTCAGGGAGCAGCTGGCTACTGGGTGCAACCGATGGAAGATGGCAGCACGGGTTTTTTTCAACCGGTTTGGATGGCGATCATTGCATAGGATAGGTCCTTAGTGGATCTTCGCCCAGCCGGATGCGGCTTTGAATCTTGTACTCTTTATTTTTTTTTTCCTTTGCTCCTTTTGTGAGCAGTACTTTGCAGTACGAATTTTGTTTTTGTCGGATTTTAATAAAGTGGCCGCATGCGTCTCTCTGATGCAGAGGCCAGGGGATAACCCCCTTTTCAAAAAAAAAGCTACGCATGGTAGTCGTCGCATAGGGCGGCTTAGCCTGTGGAAACACTTAGAAATCTTGTCATCTTCAATTTGTGATGTTGGTGGCAATAAGGGGATACAAGTTTAATAAGTCTGCGACCTCTTTGTCCCCTTTATCCTCTATGTAATCATATTGGAAAAACTAGTTAGTCTACAATCAGCTAAACCTAAGTACAACACTTCAAGAACTGTAATTGACGCTTTCCTTCCCCCAAATTCAGACATGGTATTAGAAGCAGACAAATTACCAGGCCAACCACTTGAAGGCGATGAGCGATGGTTGTGCTTTATAATATAAAATGAGGGAAATCCTTTTTCGTAAGGCGATGAGCAGAGAAAGGGCAGTGGAAGCAGCGCTTCGGGTTTTTAAAGGTAAACTAGGGATTTTATTAAAACTTCACGCCATCCGGAATACATGCAATATTTGGCAAAACCCCTAACCACACATGGCGGCCCACCGCGAGAGACGCAGCTCCCTTAACTAGCATATGGGCCTCAAAATTATTGCATCTACTCTCAAAACGGAAATCAACAGAAGAAAAATTATTGCTACTAGTTTGAATCTCTCTAAGGATAGAAGCATAAGATGGAGATCCTGCAGATTTGATATTAGAAATCACTTCCGCACTATCTGAAGCTATGACAAGATCTTGTAGATTCAAATCCCGGGCTAGGGCAAGTGCTTCGCTACATGCATGAGCCTCAAGACTTGCCGGGTCAGTGAGGCCGTCGAACACCCTTGCTGAAGCACCCAAAAATTTCCCCAATTTGTCACGGCAGACCACTCCCGCTGCACCTTTGTCTCCTAAAGTTGACAAGCCACCATCACAATTAAATTTTGCAGCCTCACCCGCAGGCGGTAGCCAAACTTTAGCTCTCGGCTGGTTCGCTCGTTCTTCATTAGTCCAGGGTCTTCGCGAGGTAGCTATATCTAACTCCTCCAAAAACCTCTTGATAAAACTCATAGTGGAAAGTGGACTCTGAAAATCATTCTCATGTATAGCTTTCCTCCTTGCCCACCAGATTGCCCACATGGTCACTAGAATTCGGGCTATATCTTGTTGCTTAGTGGTCTCAAAAAGCCAAAACAGCCAGAGCCTAGCATCATCGTTTTGGTTTGATATCACATGCTCGACCAGCTCTTCGTCCTCCAAGGCCCAAACACATCTTGCCATGCGACAACTTAATAACGAGTGGCGCCAAGTGTCCTCCTCCGCCCCACAAATAGAGCAAGATGGAGAATCTGTCATGTGTCTACCATGTCTAACCGAGCCGGTTGGGATTGAAGTATGCGCTAAACGCCACACAAACACTCTGATTTTTGAAGGGACTTTCACCTTCCACAGCTGGGTCCATGAGTTTTTATCAGCAGCAATGTTCGAATGGCCTGGTCGATGTTCTAGCCAATCCTCTCTTTATGTCTTGATAGCATAAATCATCCTGTATGCTGACCTTACCGAAAAAAATACCTCGCTTATCGTAATGCCAAGCCCAGAAGTCCTCCTGTTGCCTTGTGCTGAGGGGTATATTGAGAATAACCTCGACATCAGCAGGTATGAAGTGCTCTATTAGGGCTAGTTTATTCCACGATCGGGTTGCAGGGTTGATAAGCTCCGACACCATCACCGGCGTGTTCGCTGAACGGGCACAGATGGGCCTCGGCTCATAATCTCTCGGCATCCAGTTGTCGGACCAAACGTTAGTGCTAGCACCTGTGCCGATCCTCTTGATAAGCCCCAAGGGCAGAATATCTCGGCCCTCGCGAGACCTGGGAAGGGGTATTTCCCAAAGTGGCGTTCAACAAATCGGTATCTGGGAAATACCGAGCCTTCAAAACGCGAGCGCTCAGAGAATCGGGTTGCTGCATCAACCTCCATGCTTGACGAGCTAGAAGAGCCAGGTTGAACAGCTCGATATCTGGAAAACCGAGGCCACCCATATACTTTGGTTTTGACATAGTTTTTCACGACACCTAGGCTGTCCTCCTCTTGCCATTTTTACTACCCCATCAAAATTTCCGTATCAAACTGTTGATGTGCTCGCATAAACCCCGAGGTAACTTGAAACATGTCATCGAATATGTTGGGATGGCCTGGGCGACAGATTTGATAAGGACCTCATGGGGGGCTTCGGCTGATCCGCATGGTTCTGCAGGTCGAGTTCTCAAACGTCTCGGCGACGGGGCCTCGACTTGGTAAAGTGGAGCGCATCAAGATCGGCCATCATGGCGGGCCTGCGGTGGGCGAAATCAAGTCGACCTAATCGTTTCTGTTTGGTCGATGTATCGATCAGAACATCGTTTCTGTTTGCCGATCGGCCTAGACAAAAACACAAATTGCTCGAGGCTCGAGATCGGAGACGGGAAGAACCTAATCAATTTTTTAGGGTTAAAAACCTAATCGATTGGTTTTTCTTTAGTGTCGTTATAATCGATTGATTTTTTTTTTAGGTGAGCTAATCGATTGATCGGTGGCGATGCACTGTGGGAAACGACCATGAGCCCAGGGCTCGGGACCACACCGGTAGGCACTAGCGGCCCAAGTTATGTCGGCCCAATTAAGGCAGGAAGCCACCACGCTCCAGGAGAGCTCCTATACTTGTCTCAAAAAAAAAAGGAGAGCTCCTATACGCCGCCCGTGAGCGTCCGATAGTCGCGGCTTCGCTGAAGCGAAGCGCAAACGGGCCGGCCCAATAAGCAGGCGTCGAGCAAAAATTCAGAAACGAAGCGCACAAGTGTTTTTTTGAAGCAACCACATATTTCATTAAATAATCAGTTCACAAAAATTACACATATGGTCGCCATAAGAGACAAACATGCTTGTCAAGCAACTTTGCACAAAGCATTTCGTAAGAAGTAAAATTACTATTTCACCCTTGCAGAAACTTGTGCCTTGCCGAAACGTCCTCCGTCGTCACCATGGCAACGTTGAAAAAAAGAGAAGAACAACCGCCATACCGAGATCCGGGAGAGCACCATCACATACAAAGGTGTTTTTTGAGCCGATGAACCGGGCCGCCGCAAACGACGAGACCGAGACTTTGTGGCACGTCGGCCGGGGATCTTCCCCGTGGTCACCAGATCTGGACGCCGTTAACTTCATCCGATGTAGTCAAAGAAGAGGAATGTCGCCGTCTGCCATCATCCACACACCCAACTGCAAGACAGCAAACACAACTACAACAATCGACACGATCGCCACCCGCGAGAGTGTCGACGGCCGACCACCAGACACGAATCTTGCCGGATTCAGAGATCAACGAGATGACCGGGCCACCTGCCCCCCGACGCCACCGGTTGAAGCGACGACGAGATGGAGGCAGAGCAGAGGCAGATTATTCCGACGCAACGCCGTCTCCTCCATGGAAGCAGCAGCCCTAGAAAGCACTAGGCCAACCCTAACTAAAGCCGGAGCTGAAGCACCAGGTCCCCACCCCCTCCCATCGTCGGAGCGACGGGCGAAAGAGGCAGGGACCAACGGGCAACGACTTGGCCGGCGAAGTTGCAGGCAGAGGGATCGCCTCCTGATCGCCCTCTGGAGCAGTTACATGAGCGAAGCGCAAAAGTTGGGATGGAACTCCCAACCTCATTCTGGATCCAAGCAAGCCAACCAGCCGAACTAGCTACCCACAGCAGTAAAATTGCAGCGCCTGTCTTAAAGTATAAAAGACAGCTGCAAATCATGTTATTTTTAAAAATAAATATTTTATAATATGCGTTGAACAAATTTTAAAATACAGAGAACATTTTTTAAACAAACACTGGAAAATTTTCAAATACACAACTGAACATTTTGTAGTATACGTTGAACAAATTTTTTATATATGATGAACACATTTTAAATACACAATGAACATTTTTCTAATATAGGTTGAACAATTTCATAATATACTATGAACATTTTTGTAATACACGATGAACAATTTTAGAATGCAAGGTGCACTATTTCATAATATATGATGAACAATTTCTTAATATGGTGGAGATTTTTGTAATACGCAGAGAACTTTTTATATAGTGCGCAATAAAGAGAAGAAAAACAGAAAGAGAAAATAAAAAGGAAACATAAAAGAAAAAAGGAACAAAAAAGGAAAAATAAAAAACAGGAAGAAAACAACTGAAAACCGGGGAAAATAGTGAGAACATGGGAAGAAAAATCGTAAAAGAAAAAGGAACAAAAAACACGCAAGGAATAGAGAAGCAAGCAGCAGTGAACGCATCGAACAGCAAACGCTAATTCCAGACATGGGCCGGCCCAACCGGAGGCTCCCTCGACAAAAGCACTATCGATACGTGGAAACATGCTCTCATCTCTTGTCCGATGGCGGCTAGTGTTTGGGCACTGGCACCGGAAGTACTCGTAGCTCACATGATTGATCGGGAAGAGGATGATCCGAGGGAGTGGCTGTTTTCCATGCATGAAGTATTACCAAGGGAACAGTTTGATCAACTGGTGGTCACTTTATGGGCCCTATGAGGGGTACGGAGGAAGGCTATTCATGAAAACATCTTCCAAACACCTCATTCAGTTCATACGTTCATAACGAAATACTTAGCCGACCTGCAAATTGTCAACAAGAGATCACCGGGGGTCCGTGTGCTGGCTGTCATGCGATCCCAGACTTGGGTGGCTCTTACGGTTGGCAATGCAAAGATAAATGTGGATGCTGCTGTGTCTAGCAATGGTTTCGGGGCTGTAGGTGCAATTTGCAGGGATGGGAGCGGCATGTTCTTGGGGGCCTCAACACTTTGTTTCAACCACATTGTTGATCCGACGACTTTGGAAGCACTTGCCATCAGAGAAGCCCTGGCTTTAGCAGATGACCTGTATGAGCGAAGGATTCAAGTGGCCTCAGACTGTAAGGTGGTGGTACAAGATCTGAAGATGGATAACTCGTCAAGCTATAGTGCCATTATACATGAAATAATAGATCACTCCTCGTTATTTGATTTTTGCACTTTTAGTCATGAACTTAGAAGCTCAAATTATGAAGCTCACGACTCAGCGAAGCATGCTTTATCTCACGGTGGTGGCCGACATGTTTGGTTGGGGCACCCCGGGAATTTACCTTCCGTCCCTGTAAACATTGTGACGATCTAATAAAGCTTCGCGAGGTTGTCTAAAAAAAATTCTGACGCTAGCCAGCGTCAAATAGGGTTTGCCACGCTACAGCGCCAGCGGATTAATTTTCATATACAGGGCGGGAGCAACTAGTTAAAGAGCGCTCCTTCGGGAGCCTCGCAACAATCAGCGCCACTTGGCGCGCTCTCAGCCATTCGCCACGTGTCGCGCTCTGGACGTTCCCTCCGGATTTTGTTTTTATTTTTTATTTTTCTGCATGCGTTTTCGGCTTTTTAAACGGTTTTTTCCGGGTTTTTTACGTTTTGGTTTTCTCCCGGTCTTCCTTAGCTTTTCAATCAAAAAAATTTCGAATTCTTTTTTGCAAGAAAAAAACATGTTTTCTTTTTTTTTTCTTTCGCGAAAGTCACGGTTTTTTTTCGCAAGAGGCACGGTTGTGCTTTAGTGAGAGTCACGGCCGTGCCTTTCGGAAACGAAAAAAAACGCGTTTTTTGTTTTTTTTTCTTTCGCGAGAGTCACGGTTTTGCTTCCGCGAGAGGCACGGTTGTGCTTTCGCTAGAGTTACGGCCGTGCCTGTCGGAAAGGGAAAAACAAAACATGTTTTCTGTTTTTTTTTTCTTTCGCGAGAGTCACGGTTTTGCTTCCGCGAGAGGCACGGTTGTGCTTTCGTCAGAGTCACGGCCGTGCCTATCAGAAAGGAAAAAAAATACGCGTTTTCTGTTTTTTTTCTTTCGCGAGAGTTACGGTTTTGCTTCCACGAGAGGCATGATTGTGCTTTCGCGAGAGTCACGGTCGTGCCTCTCGGAAACGAAAAAAAAACACGTTTTCTGTTTTTTTTCCTTCCACGAGAGTCACGGTTTTGCTTTCATAAGAGGCACGGGTGTGATTTCGCGAGAGGCACGGACGTGCCTCTTTCGGAAAGGGAAAAAACCGTACTCCCGGTTCGGTTTTTTCGTCCGGTTTTTTCATGAAAAAAAGTTCGTCAAAACCTATCAACATGGGATCTAGTTTTGAAGATCTCGACGCGAGGAATCCAATGATGAAAACGGTTCGAAATTTGGACGCATGGTTTAAAAGATAAAACGTTTTGAATAAACGGATCTACGAAAAAAAAAGAAAACTTCCAGGTTGCGACAAGTGGCGCTTGTCGCAACCTGGGAAAGTGAAGTATTCTTTGCAACGAGTACTCCTTAATTAGTGATTTTGATACAGAGCTAAACAAAATGTAGGGCCCCTCAAATTTTGGGGCCTGTGCGGGCCGCACGGTCCTCACTACTATGGGCCCGGTCCTGAATATGCCTTTCCTGTGTTTGAATTGTCTTCTTATGAGCGACGATTTGCTACGCAAATAGTGGCTGCCGGCGTCTTCTGATCTACAAAATATATTAGCATGCAAACTTAGTATTGTAGACATAGATGCTAACAACAATGTCACAAAATAAAACCAATAAAACACACACGCACGCACGCACGCATGCACACACGCACGCACGCACGCACGCATGCACACACGCACACACATTGGTCCACACATGTATTAACAATGAAAACAAAAGAAAAACAAAATAATATGTATGCACTCTAACGGCAATAATATCTAATAAATAATTATGTCACCAATGTCAATATTATATCACAAAATTCTGAGTTGTCAATATTCTATATGAATGTTTTTCAAACAAAGTGATATGCTATTTATGGTTTTGGTACCGAATTTGTAAAACAAGGTGATATGTGAAATATGAAATAGTGGTATGTGAAATATGATTTTGGTTCAATTTTTCTGGAACAAACTGATACATGAAGTAAGGTAATTTCTTTTAGAAAATTGAAAGCATTATTTCGAAGTAGTCTTTTGAATTGATGATGCAATTCAAATCATTTTAAAAAAATGGAAAGGTGTTTCATGAATAATTGCAACTATTTTTAATTCAACAGAAAATTGTTTATGAAATAATCATTTTTTGTAGTTGTTATCACTTGTGAAATTTAATTCAATAAATTTGTAAAATTATGGAATTTAAATGGGTTTACTATACTATCAAATAGTTGTCTTGTTTGAATGGTCCTGTCATGAGGATCTTAAATATATAACAAAATTCATAAGTTGAATTTTGATTTTAAAGATATGAACCATCTGAATCTATACCAATATAAAAAGACCCAAATGGGCAGATCCAAACCATCTCGACCGTCAAATCATGTTATCTAGCGGTTCAAATCGCTTCAATGTTGAGCACCAAACACGTTTAACGCTCTAATTACCCACCACTGCCATTGGTTATAAACACGTTTTGAGTCAACGCTATCCCTTGAAATCTGCCATGTAATTAGTATCCTACCATTCCTGTGAAAAAATAATTGATATTTTATCAAATACCAACATGCAACATATATATCTTACCTAATATAACGTGTAACTAATATCCTACCTAATATAAACATGCATTGCACATACATTATTACTAGTTATCAAAAGTTAGTCAAAATGAAAGGGTTTTTAGGAAGAGGGCGAGATAATGCTAGAGTCGTGCTTGTGACATTACTCGGAAGAGAAAGAGAGGGGGAGCCATGCATGTGTCCTTGTATGTATATGGGACCCACCAGGTGAATTGACATATTTCTGTATACAAGATGTGTTGTCAATAATATATCATAATACTACTTCCGGATCTCAGTACACACAGATCCTGGCACGCTTCGACAAATGTATAAATAGGGTGTTGAAAGAATAAAACTAATTAAGAACAAATACAAGAGTGTTCTTGGTTTATATTTCAAAATAATAATAATAATGAACTATGACAAAATGGTGTATAAAAAGGAAAAACAACTTTTGAATTGAACTTAATGCGACACCAACTTTTAGCAAAAATGTGAAGCATCAACTATATATTTTTGCTCCAAACGTCCAAGACATATATTGCACACAAAGAATAATGCAAAAAAAAACTTGTGGCTATCAGGTATATATTACTTAATAAACCCGGAAGGGAAAAAAATGTCCATGACCGCACAAAGATTAATGCAAAAATATAGCATGTACTTGATGAGGTGACATTTTTTTGCATGGATTGATTCATGCAAAAGATGTAACTTGTGAGTACACGTATGACTTGTTGATGTCACATTTTTTTGACCAGATGACTATTAATAATTGAGGTAGCGTGGAAGCACTCATGTGGAAAGAAATCTAGTAGTGAGGACTAACTATTTATACTAGTAAAACACATTAGCAGCGACCCTCAGAAGTTGTTGTGACCAAGCAGGAGAAAGCCATCTGTCCAACCGGAGGCAGTTATTATTGCTATATACACAGGTACAGAGGCGGTTAGAAATATGAAAGCGTTTGTAGCGAACATTGGAGGTGGTTTGTATTTTGTAACCGACGCACGTGTTCTGAACTTGGAAACCTCCTGCGGCTAGAGTGGAGGCTGCAATTTTTCTTTTTCTTTGTATGGGTTCTCAGGCACCACGTTTTCCATCCATTTCCCTCCACGTCTCCAATCCACAATCAAACCCTAGCACCAACACCCTAGTGCTCAGCTCACTAGCGCTGAGCATGCAGACCCGTGTACCTTCTTGGGTAGTGACTATCGTTGATCTAGTCCTCTGTCGACCAGGGATTGTGCATTTGCATATCTTCCCATCCATGGCGATGCGGTGGTACACCCACCCATCTGCAGCTTCGGTGATGGCACGGTAGCAGATCCACCCATCTACGGCTTGCACACCGGCGCAGTGGGAGATCCGCCCATCCACCACCCCCGACCCCCAACAAGCCTTCCGTGGATTGCCTGCATGGCGAGATCTCATATGTGACCGGCCTTCCCGCTGATGGATTGTGGGTTGTGCCTTTTCTATTTAGGATTTATAGTTTAGACAAACTATTACTGACCAGTGTTGAAACTTTTATCTTTGCCTCTATTGGTTGTAGATTACATACTGATGTGTAAATGAAACCCAACTATGTTTAAATGAAATATGTACCAATGTGTAATGAAACTCAACTAGGTCTAAATGAAATATGTCTCTTGCAGGTGCTTTATTATTCCAGTGACACTGTACAAAATTGTGACTTAGCTGTTTTGGGTCAAGATCTTTTCCAGGGTCCAAAAGGCTTGATTTATTTAGGTGATTATACTTTTTAATTAAGATTTAAACCATCGTACCAAGTTGTAAGTCCAAACATAAACAAGTTTTCCCCGTGTTATCAATAGTGATATTGATAGTGACATGTATTGTGTCTCGTTACGGTTCTCATATTTTGGTCACTGTACACGACATTTTTTCTAAGAAGTGCCTTGTACAATGTAACCGAAATGTCAAGGCGGTGATGATGTTATGTTTTAGTTGTATTGCATAACAATTACAGTATAGAAGAGGAATGGTTGGGAGGAAGCACAAGCTACTCCAGACGATGAATCTTCTCTTCATGAATAATAAGTTCGCCTTCAGGACAATATCGCTACCTTATTGATTCATTAGATCAACTTCATATCTAGGGATAGTTATGATACTGGAGGCAGATATAATTATTCAAACTAAAATTCATTTAATATAATTAAACAAATATTTTTATTGTAAATCATAACTTTCTTGTGAATTTGTTTTTGAATATATTACATTTTAGGTGCATTTCAAAAGATGACAAAGTCTTAGCTCCTCTACCATGCATCTCCTTTAATGTGCCTATTTTGTGCACATCACAAAAGACTTGTATTGAAATGTACTCGTGAAGGCATGAAGAGGCACGACTAGTAAACTACAAGGGCTTGTTCTGACAACGGCGTAGTATAAGCACACCAGAATAGACTTATGGTTTTAGGTTTAATAAATATGTTCATATGTTCGTTGTGAAGAGTGTAATTGTACATCTTGGATTTGAACTCCCAATTATATGCATGTGTGCTATGAAAAATAGGGTGCTTGTGAAAAAAGCAATTCTCCCATGCAAGAGAGGTCCTGTGAAAGCCTCAGCCGTCCATTTGGTTGAAGATTCATATGCATGCATGCTTATCTCCTATGCAAGCATGGTATTGATTACTTTATGATGGGCCCAGAATACAACTTTTGGCAGAGGTGGCATGTTCTACCCATCCAACTTCTCATTCTGTTTATTTTAGATTTCAAATTTGAATCTACTATATGTTTTAAACCGAAAGTTCAAATTAAGTTTCATTTGCATATTTGCAACGATGACCTTCGAACAAGGTCACTCGAACATTTTGATAACTTTTAAATTTTACTAAGTTCAAATCTTAAACTTAATAGTCACAATATCAAGTTTTTACCAAGTTTCATTTGTTTTTACGGTTTAGGGTTTAGAGCTTTAAGTTTTACTATTTAATACATGGTGATTTTATCCCTCATCGTGTCAAGTTTTAACAGATGAACCATTGTGAAAATTTTAGAACTTAACAAAACGTATTCAAGAGTGGTCTTATTTGAAAGCCCTCATCACAAGAAAAACAAATATTCAAACAAAATGTAAATTGGACTTTCGATTCAAAAGATACACTGGATTCAAATTGAAAGTTAAAATGAAAAGCATGGGAGAGCGGATGGGTGGAGCATGTCATTTTTGCCAAAAACTGCATGTGAAGACCCACCAAAAGTACTAACCAATGGACTAATCCATGCACGAGAGAAAATCCATTCTTGCTTGTGCAAATGAATGTTGTATGGCGGGCGGATTGCATTTCAGTTAGGCCCGTGGTCCATCTACTAAACACGGGTTCTGTGGGCCCAAGTGCTCCTTATACTTCCTCCGTTTCTAAATATAAGTCTTTTTAGAGATTTCAATGTGAACTACATGCAGAGCAAAATGAGTGAATCTACACTCTAAAATACGTTCATATACATCGTATGTACTTCCTCCGTCCGATAATGTAAGAGAGTTTTTGACACTACACTAGTATAAAAAACGCTCTTATATTATGGGACGGAGGGAGTAGCTTTTATTGAAATATCTAGAAGGTCTTATATTTAGAAACGGAGGGAGTACTAAATTAATCATGACACATACACACAAGCTTTATTTCCTTAATTGGACAAGAATATAGCATGATCACGATAATACAAATCTAGGACAGGACAACAAAGGAAGGGAAGTACACAACAAATACTACCCCATGACCGCCCAGCTTCATCTGTGCCCACCCTTTGGCGCCGTAGCCGCCGGTGAAGACGCGCATGGATGCACCCTCCCGGTGGTCCATGAGTTGCAAGCTGCCTTCTTCTCCTCTTCACCCATGAAATTCTCCTTCCTCTCTTCTCGGATCATCGACTTGTCCACCGTCGCCGTTGCCGCGGCCTTCTTGCTGTCGCTGATCCTCCTCATCAGTCTCTCTTGCTTCACGTGTACCTGTGCGTAGCTGAACCCCATGGAAGCCATGTTGAGTAGGACTGTAGGCTATAATTAAGAGAGAAGTTGGCTAAGGCTTGAGTTGATGTGTCTAGTTGGGTGTTGGTGTGTGCATACGGGCGCGTATTTATAGGCACCAGTTGGAATTATTGGGGCGCGAACCGTGTGCTGGCTTCTTAGTTTCTATGGGCACGTACGTCTCCTTTGCTGGTTTAGGTGGATCATATGCAAACCCGGGGGTGTATATATACTACTCCTAAAAGCAGAGAAGGTGATGAGTGGAACTCCAGCACAGCATCATCAGGTTCATAATTTGCTTGCCTGGCAGTGCAATCCACTGCATGCTTCACTTATGCATTGTCTTTCCTTAAAATCTGAGTTGGACATCTCTCCGACTCCCCGAGATGATACTGGATCCACAAATTTTAAAAATTTCAGATTTGGTAGGTGCTACTCGCACTCTGAAAGTAGTCTGCAGAAATATCGACCACTAATGTAACGAACCTTGTATTTAAAACTTCAGATTTGACAGGTTCTCGCACTTTGGAAGTTCACCGCCGGTGAGTTCTCGACCACAACAGTGCACTACATCAGTGTAGTATTTTATCATCGGTCAACTGGGAAGATATTATATCTAGTCGCCTCTGATTAAATTAGTCGCACACAAAAAAGACCTCTCTAGGCGTTTGGTCGGCTGTTCTTTGGCAAAGATCAACTGGGCAGTCGATCGCTAGATGTGTCTCCTGTAGTTGTCGGATCATCGCAACACGAACTATGTCACGGTCATCCATTGCAACATGGATCATGTTACGGTCACCATGAACTTGCATGGTGTTGCAAACACGTGGGTGCAGCATGGACCATGTCGCGGTCATCCCTTGAAACATGGATCATGTTGCGGTCACCACGAGCTTGCATGGTGTTGCAAACATGTGGGTGCAGCATGGACCATGTCGCGGTCATCCATTGCAACATGGATCATGTTGCGGTCACCTTCGGCTTGCATATAACATTGTAAAACATGTGGACCTTTTCAAATATCGTTCATGTGCGGCTAGCGCGGCAACATTGTTGCGGTGCCCTAACATCGCCCCCTCCTGTTTGCAGCAAAGCGGGTAGCATCCATGGAGGATGTGGCAGGATGTGGTGGCCCGCTGCACTTTGGTTCGCGGCAAAACGACGGCTGATTGGCAGCATTGACGGCCAGGCTGACAGAAACACGCAGCGAGCATGCCCGGACGGTCGGGTATGCAGTGCAGAAGATGACCTTGCAGCATGGAAGTGCAACAATAGCTATACAATAGCGCCTGCGACCAGTGCGACTCCATTGAGGGGGGTAGTACATCGCCGGAGTAGGATGAGACAGGAGATAAGGATAAATCTAGGAGATCAGAGGCGGGGACCCTCGATCTGGAGAGAGAGAGAGAGCACTAGTAGAAAAAGGGTCAAATGTGAAGCACAATAGTGCCGGTTTGAATTTGAGCCGGCACTAATGTGTACATTAGTGCCGGTTCGTGGCGGCGATCAATAATACCGGTTCATGGTGAACCTTTAGTACCGGTTCATGCCACGAACCGGTACTAAAGAGGCTGTGTCAGCCTACGGTCAGGCTATGGCCCCACCATCACCATTTAGTGCCGGTTCGTATCACGAACCGGTACTAATGAGGTTATGGCAATCTGTTTTTAGTCCCACCTCGCTCCCCTAACAAGCCTTTTACCACCTTAAATATGTTATTTCTCAAACTATCACAAGCACTTGGTCTTCATTGAACTCTATGTGTAGAATTTGTGGCCGCAATATGAGTCTTCATTGGTTTATAAATCGTTGATGACTCATATTGACAATTCAGATTATACACACAAAGATCAGTTTATGCCTTTATTTGCTATTTTTCATGCACTTAATGATTTGTTTTGAGAACTAAATGACCTGGAAATTGAAAAGCACTACAAATGAACTCTGAAAAAGTTGAAACTTGGCATGGTATCATCATTTCACCCACATATCATGTTCAAAAAAGTAGAGAGGGTTACGGCAAAAACTGGATGCACTTCGTTTACAAACTGGACAATCTCTTTCGAAGTATTCGGGTTTCTGAAGAAATTAAACTCATCTGTTACAAAGGCATTTCATTTTTTTTAAACTTATTACAACTCCAGACTTTTTGTGCATTCAGTATGCACCATTCAACTGCTAGGCGGGAGGAGCTCTTTAGTACCGGTTCCAACTGCTAGGCGGGATGAGCTCTGTAGTACTGGTTCGTGGCGAACCTTTAGCACCGGTTCGTGCCACGAACTGGTACTAATGAGGTTGTGTCAGGTAAGGCTGGGGCCCCACGAGCACCTTTAGTACCGGTTCATGGCATGAACCAGTACTACAGTTTCTTAGTAAGCTGTTTTTTAGTCCCACCTCGCGAAGAGAGAGGGACTAGGAGCGGTTTATAAGCCCTGAGTGCAGAGACGATGAAGAAGAGGCTCAATGCTCACGTTGCTTAGTTTCAAGCCTTGAGGAATATGGTAGACTGCACGGAGCTATGTGCAGTGCAGTTTACGCTATTCCGAAAGGCTTGAAGCTAATTAACGAGCATTGCACCTCTTTTTTATTTTTAATAAATTATTACAACTCTGGACTTCTTCTGTTATGGCAAAAACTAGTTGCACTTCGGCATTTCATTTTTTTAAACTTTAGTTATAACTCCAGACTTTGACCATCAAGTTTTAACCATCAACTATAGCCGAAAAGAAAAAAATTATATAAAAAAACTACTCAGAAATAAATAGAAGAAAATAAATATAGCAGAAAAAAAACTACTCAGAAATAAATAGAAGAAAATAAATATAGCAGAAAAGAAAACAACTATATAAAAAAACTACTCAGAAATAAATAGAAGAAAATAAATATAGCAGAAAAAAAACTACTCAGAAATAAATAGAAGAAAAAATAAAGCAGAAAAGGAAAAAATTATATTTGCTATTTTTCACTTGTTTACAAAATGACCGTGAAATTAAAAATCACTATAAAATGAACTCTGAAAATGTTGAATTTTGGCAAACTAGATGAAAAACTAATCACAAATAAATAGAAGAAAATAAATATAACAGAAAAGAAAAAACTATACAAAAAACTACGCAGAAATAAATAGAAGAAAATAAAGCAGAAAGAAAAAAACTATAAAAAAATTGGGGCGCTGCCCTGTGGGCCTGCTACGCCACGGGCGTGCAATTACAGGCCCTAAAGGCCCAGCGGACTCACAAGGCAGCGCGCAGAAGTTAGGCCCACAAGCCTGCTATATAGAGGAGTTGAAAGAGACAGCCGTGGCTGGGTTTATAAACCAGTGCGGCTGCACTTCGCCCGGCGAGGTGGGACTAAACTTTGTGCACTGTGGGGTGGCAGCGCAAGGTCTTTAGTACCGGTTGGTGGCTCCAACCGGTACTAAAGGCCTATTTTCGCCAGGCCAAGCGGCGGGGAACGCACGCCCTTAAGAAAC
>NW_024120853.1:0-10990 GCF_003073215.2 Triticum urartu
GCTGCTTCACTACTTCTAGGCCCACGAGATCACTGTCGTCCCCCGCCTCCCGTTGCAACGGATACTGCACAACCCAGACGCAATCGTAAGGATTGTGGAGTAGTCCTTGGAGCTGTCAAGCTTCGGCTTAAAGTTTGAGAGTACCTCGACAATTCAGAGCAGAGTCCTGGCAGAGTTCATCGCGGAATGGACCTCAACGCCTGATGAAGAAATCCAGGAGACTACTCTCCCCGGCAAGGAGGCAGACTGCAACTGGGTCATGTACTTTGATGGAGCCTTCTCGCTTCAAGGCGCCGGTGCCAGTGTGCCGCTCGTCGCACCCACCGGAGAGCACCTCAAATACGTGATCCAGATGCACTTCCCCAGGGAGATGTCCACCAACAACACGGCCGAGTACGAGGGATTGCTTGCCGGTCTCCGGATCACGGCAGACCTCGGGGTCAAGAAGCTCATCGTCAGGGGTGACTCGCAGCTCGTTGTCAGGCAAGTCAACAAAGATTATCAGAGCCCACTGATGGAGGCATACGTAGATGAAGTGAGGAAACTAGAGGAACACTTTGACGGTATCCAGGCGGAGCACGTCTCCCAAGCGGAGAACAACGTCACCAATTACCTGTCAAAGCGTGCCGCATTCAAGCTACCTATGGAACCAGGTACCTTTTTGCTCCGGTTAACTCAACCATCCGTCGATCCATCAGCAGGGCAGAGCAAGCAGAGAAAATCAGGTCCCGACAAGTACTTTCCTACTGAGCCCCCTGGGGCCGCCAGCAAGGATACTGCCGCGGACGCTGAGCCTGCCCAAGAGCAATTGACTCCAGCGGGGCGTCAGGCCCTGGCTGTAGAGACAGTCGCTCCCATGGCAGAAAAGATGCCTTTAGTCCTAGCCGTCGAGCCTCAGGCTCCGGCATGGGCGCAGCATACCGTCCAATTCCTCCAGACAGGGGAGCTTCCTGAGGAGCAGGAAGAAGCGGAGAAAGTAGCCCGTTGGTCCGCCCTGTACCAGTTCGTCGATGACATCCTGTACCGGAGAAGGTCGAATGGTGTGAAACTCAAGTGCATTCCCTGGGAGGAAGGACTGGAGCTGTTGGCAGAGATACATGGAGGCATATGTGGCTCCCACATAGGGTCAAGGGCCATTGCCGGGAAGGCGTTCCGGCAAGGTTTCTTCTGGCCCACCGACCTCCAGGATGCGACGGCGCTAGTCACCAAGTGTGAAGCGTGCCAGTTCCATTCAAAGAAGCTTCATCAACCAGCTCAAGCCCTTCAAACAATCCCTCTATCCTGGCCATTCTCGGTCTGGGGGCTCGATATACTGGGCCCCTTCCCCCGCGCCGTCGGGGGCTTTGAGTACTTGTACGTTGCAATCGACAAGTTCACAAAGTGGCCAGAGGTGGAAGCAGTGAGAAAGGTGACTACTCAGTCAGCTATCAAGTTTTTCAAAGGATTGGTCTACCGTTTTGGTGTGCCAAACAGAGTCATCACCGACAACGGCACGCAGTTCACAAGCCACACCTTCATGCAGTACATTCAAGACCTCAGCAGCAAGGTCTATTTTGCTTCCGTGGCACACCCACGGAGCAACGGCCAAGCGGAGAGGGCAAATGCTGAAGTGTTGCGAGGCCTGAGGACAAAGACTTTTGACAAGCTGCACAAGAGCAAAAGGCGTTGGATTGATGAACTGTCGGCGGTTCTTTGGTCGATCAGGACGACGCCAAATCGAGCTACGGCCAGACACCTTTTGCCCTGGTATACGGGGCAGAAGCAGTTCTCCCCATGGAACTCATATACGGGTCACCTCGAGTGCTCGCTTATGACGAGCTTGAGCAAGAGTCGTTGCGCCAAGATGACGAGATGCTCCTTGAGGAAGATCGTCTTTGGGCGGCTATGAGAGCGGCACGCTACCAGCAAGCCTTGCGCCGCTACCATAGCCGCAAGGTTCATGCCCGAAGCTTTGAGGAAAGCGACCTTGTTCTTCGGCGCATTCAGTCGGCCAAGAATTCCAACAAGTTGACGTCGAAGTGGGAAGGCCCTTATCGGGTAATACGAGTCACCAGGCCTGGCGCAGTCTGCCTGGAGACCGAGGATGCCGTACCAGTGAGCAACTCCTAGAACATAGAGCATCTTCGCAAGTTTTACCCATAAGGCGCGTCTTGCCAGGCCTCCCGGCAAGCCACCTTTTGTACGAGCTTTGCCGCAAGGCATGTGACCCTTTCTACAAAGCCAGGCGTAGACCCTGAGCGAGAATAAATGAAGCGCTGGCGCCCTAAGTTATAGCATGCATGCTAGGTCAAGTCTCGTCCTTGGTTAGGGTTGATAGTGCTTAGCGGCGGCTAACCCCTAGCTTAGAGGTCGAGTGCGCGTCTTTCTGTTCTTCTCTGTCTTCTTTGGTTCGCAGGACACATGAATATCCTTGCCGAGCTGCTTTGGGAGAAAGGGGACGGACCAGCGCCCGGGCCCCGGCAAGCCAGTATTGCCGAGGGCTACAAAAGCAAAGATCCACCCGCGGCAAGCCAAGGTTGCCGGGGGCTGCAGATTCAGATAAGTTCTTCATCCCTTATCATGTGTTTCGTTATACTAGGGAAAACCTTATACACAGAATCTTAGCAGCAGCGGCACAAAAAGAAGCGCTACTGCTAATTAGCAGTAGCGCGGGTTTTTAACCCTCGCTACTACTAAGTTGATAGTAGTAGAGCGGGTTTTTAACCCTCGCTACTACTAAGTAGTCTGTACCGTGCCCCCCCGGGACATGCCATAGTAGTAGCGAGGGGTATGAACCCACGCTACTACTAAGTTGATAGTAGTAGCGCAGTTTTATACCCCTCGCTACTACTAAGTACGAGGTAGGTGAAGTCGCCATATCCTCGGCCGAATCCCCATCTCCTCCCCCAAATCCCTTCTCTCTTCCACCACTCTCTCCTCTCACTTTCCATACGCTCTCACATGGACCTCTTGTCCATGCACCCATCCTCCTCCATGGCACCGAAAGAGGCCGCCGCCTCGCGCCACCGGCGTCTAGGACTAAGTAGAAGGTAGGTGAAGTCTCCATATCCTCGGTCGAATCCCTCCTCTCTCGCTCACTCTCCCCCCTCTCTCCATAGGATCTCCCATTCCGCTTCTCCCTCCCACTCGTGATTCCAACAGGACAGAGCTTTGGTAACATAGTGTTGTGTTACTATAGGCCCAAAACAGTGTTACTAGGCTAGGTAGTAACACGTTTTCAAATGTGTTCCATTAGACCGTGTTACTAAGTGGTGTCCACTGTCACATATAGTAATTGTTACCATATATTAAAAATTGTGTTACAACAAAGTTATAGTAACATGCATATTTTGTGTTACCAAACGCGTTGGTAACACATTTGTAACTACAATAACACCCATAGTAACATATATTTGTAAACATAGAACATTGTGGTAACATGTTTTTGTAACTATAGTAACACAACTTGTAACATAATATACAAATATCATAAGACATCACTGGTAACACATTTTGTAACTATAGTAACACCATCAGTAACACTACTATATTAGAATGGCAACATAATTAATGTGTTTTTTAAAATTATTAACCACAAAAGTATATACCCATTTTATGGAATATACATTTATTTAATAAAATCATTGTGGCTGCTCAAATTGTTAATTACTTTATTATGATGCTTGGCATCATTAAAATGATAGAGAAATTGAAGCACAACACATACACAAATTGAAAATATCAAGGTATTTATTATGAATATACAAGAGTGTAGGATACATATGCATTACAATAAATACATACCAATGTTATTGGCTAGACAACATATCATTCATATATTTTTTACTATAGAGAACACATCTATTGAGAATATTACACCATAGCATTTGCATCAATTCGACCAAAGAAAAAGATCTTCTGAATGGTGTTACATTTTTCAATCTATCAATGCAAACTACAATTATTGCTAAGTAAAACCTTCTAATTACATTTAATTCTTCATCCAACCAAAGAACAGTTCAGCTGCAACTCCATTATGCTTCTTTTGAATCTGTAAAAGGAAAATGGACCTTACAGTTATGTGATCAAATGCATACAAATATAATGGTGGAATATGGAAGAAAAGACTCCGACTTACAAAAGCTGGAGGTTGGACAATTAAGTATCCTGAAGCAAAAGCATCACCAATTCTCTTGCAATCAGAAACTTACCTTACTAACTCCTCATTATCCAGAAAAGGTCCATCTATGCACACAAGTGCAAATTCGGCACCTAACTAAATATCACCAACCTTAGTTTCTAGATCAATACTCTGAATAGTAGCATATGCAACATTTCGCTGGTTTGGATATGTTAAAATCTTTAAAACTACTTTGGATGCAACCTATATTATGATCAATATTATTATTCAACAACAATAATTATAGGATTTGCATGAACATTACTTCAATTGATACACATAGTCGTAGTTCAGGAAGACTATCATGACCATTCACTTTCTTTGGGATACACATTCAGACTGCAAGTGGGACTAATAAAGGGATGCCCACACCTGCATGCATGTGTTAGGCGCAACGGCGGAGCCAGGAATTATACATAAGGGGGGCCGAACATTGAACAAAATTCTAAAATGCAACATGTTGTATGGAATAAGTAGGATTTTTTCCAAGGAAAAAATATAGGAATTGACCATGGATATGGCAAAATAGGTACCATTTTTACTAATAAAGAGTTGATAACATAGACATATCACATAGATGGCCCAAGAGCAAAATGTTGAATTATATGATGACGAACGAACAATTACCAATCAAACTTCATAGAACTTCTGTTGTACTCAATCCATCAAAGATTAGTTTTTTGGGTGCTACATTAGTGAAAATGCCAGCCAAAATTTAATTATTTATTTTGAAACAAAGTAACCAAGAGGTATCCATAAATTACAACACCAAAAATTGCCTTGTTTTGATGTATTTTTCATGTTACCTGCGTACTTTGCCTCATCCTACATCCTTGTGTTTGAAGTGCAAAGTCAAAAAGGTTATTTACTTTTCACTAGTCAATGGGATCTTCTGTGAGCAGTGCATTTACTCTATTTCACCGGATGCTGTTTGGGAGAGGGATATAGGATTTGCCGTGGCCCCTGCTGGCCCCCTAGGTCCATCGTTGGTTAAACGGGTGGGCAGCCCACAATCAACCATGTTGTGTCTGCTTGCCTAGATAATCCCATTTAATACTACATAGTAGTAAACTGTTGCGCTATTTGTATTTAGAGTTTCAACAATCACCACGTGGCGGACGTGTGGTAAACAACCACAAAAAAAAGAGTTGAGACAACTCTACTTAGTTCTTGTACAAATCAAGACTAACTTGTTGTATCTGGACATTACTTGAACAGATCAGAACAACTACAGGAGCAAGCACATGCAAAGTGCCCCAGTGCAAAAAAATTAGAGTGGCAGAGCAATGCATCATCATACTATTGAGAAGTCAAAAGCATGTGATGTATGTGTGGAACATATGTGTTGTGATGTATGTGTGTGCTTGTGGTTGTGCTGGGCATGTGCGTGTGTATGTGCTTTCTAGTACCTAACTAAAGTACCTGCAAGATGTTTTTTAACAGTAGACATTCCATGGAGAAGTTATAAATAATATAAACATACCATACGAGTTGTCAACAAGCGCGTTATGACTGCATAAACATATACCTGGAAACCAGTAGCCATGGTTACAGTGGCTTTAAGCAACATGGAATTGATATGCATAAACCCTTGAGGCATCAACACTAACCGAGCTTCCCGCAAACATTCTGTAAGAGTATAATGATAAATAACTTGAGACAGAAATAGATGTACAACCAAAAGGTACAGGCTATAAGCACTCGGTAAAACCACATATTCAACAAATTTGTAATTAAATGTAGCACCTATTTTGCACATAATGTAACCAGGATGAATACTTGGTAAAAGATGACTATATCTTACATTTACCTAAATAAAAAAAGTAACCAGGATGGGTACTTAGTACAAGGTGATGCTATCACCCATTTGATTATATCAAACTAGCAGATGAGATTGAGATATAGAAATACAATAATTAAAGTGGAAATGAACAGACGAGCTTCTGCTGTATTTTCATAGTGATTATTGGGATATACTACACTAAAATGACCATACATCTACTAGAACCTTTACCATGAAAACCACTATGTATTACACCTACATTCCCTGTCAGTGCAGTAGATGTTCGTGTTGCTCTTCACAATCTCTACTACCCAATCTAACGGGTCAGAGTTTGCCGAGTGCAACACTAGGCAAAGGAGCAAAGCAAGCCTTTGCCAAGATTGACACTCTGTAGACCTGTTTAGCTGAATTAAAAAAATGCACAGGCACTCAGGTATGTATATATGTATACGTGCCAGTTTGACAGTATTCGAGTATGTACGGATATTTGACGAATATTCAGGTATGTATATATGTATACGTGCCAGTTTGACAGTATTCGAGTATGTACGGATATGTGACGAATATACAGGTATGTATATATGTATACGTGCCAGTTTGACAGTATTCGAGTATATACGGATATGTGACGAATATTCAGGTATGTACATCTCCACCACGGGCAACAACACATACTACTATTATTAGCAGGATAATTAATTAGCAGCGGGCATGTACCCACGACGCCGGCCTCGCGTCATGTCTTTCCACTAGTAAACAAACAAGCAAACAGCCTGCCGGATGGATTATGGTGGAAGCTAGCTTACATATGGATCGATTCCTCGTGGATCCTAGCAGATGATGAGGACCGGTGGCTCCTAGCGCGGGTGACGCGCACGGCCCATGCGCCCATTCTCCTCAAGCCTCTTCAATTCTTCATCTCCGCCGGAAGGAGGGATGGTTACCGACGGTTCCGTCTGGATCTACCCATGGCTCCGGCGGCTGCGCGCTCCTCATGGTCACCTCCTCGGGCCTCCTCGAGCCTGGTGGGGAGGAGGAAACGGCCCCGGGTCCCAGGTGCGTGGGTGACCTACAGAGAAAGGGGCGAGCGGTGGCGGCATGAGGCCTCCAGGCTAGCGGCGGTGACTTGCGGCGGCTTCGATCGCTAGGCGTGGGTGCGAAGGGATAAGGAGAGAGGGGGATAAAAGATAGGGCAGCCGCAGCCGTTCGATTTAAGCGAATCGGACAGTTACGAGGCGTGATCCGTGGGAAAGGCTACCCGACCAATCAAAACACAGGATACTCTTTTTAGTGTAATATATATACTATACTATATTTTGCACACATTTTTTATCTTTTCTCCGTTTCTTTTTCTTTTCTTTTCTTTCATTCCTACTCTTTTTCATTCTTCTATTCTAGCCCTTGCCTACCTATACAAAAGACTCTCGAAACAGGATTCCGACCAGCTTTATATATAAAGCAACAACCGAACAGAGTACACGGTCAAAAGATACAAGATGGAGAGGTAGCCCTCGTATCACACATGAACTACGCAACCGAAAGAGAAAATATGATAAACTGAGTACAACGACACGCTACACACTAAACCACCTAGGCTCCGCGACAACGTCCTCGGGAGGGAGAACGACGCTAAGCGTCGCCGCTGTTGAGTCCATATAGGACAAAGGTCTTCACCCGGAATCCTGCCGCAACAAGGAGCACCATGCCGATGTCTTCGAGAATATAGCATCACCGTCGTCAGCGACAAAGCGCAGAGTTTTTTCTTGGTAGCTCCCACGTACCACCCCAAGGTCTTCAGGACAAGCGAGACGATAAAAGATCCCCATGTCCAGATCGGGGTGTCGCAACTGCCGAGGACAGAAAACACGTCCGAGCGACCCGCCGCGACCCCTGTCGTCGCCCACACCACCTAATATGAGACCATGCCAAGGCTTCATCAAAGTGGGGAGATTCTAGAGGATCTTGGCATGTACTCTAGCTCAAAGTAGATCGATGCAACACTATTTATAACCCATGTGAAACAATAGGGCATGGGCTACTGAGTACTCTTAGTGTCAAGGGAAATGGGGTGTACCGAGAACACTATAATTGTGTGCCCTAGCATGGAATGGATCAAACCAATAGTTTAACTATTATATGGTATGGCCAATGTGGCTTGACTATAAAAGCGAGATTACGATCTACTAGTTAACATAGAAAACATTAAGGTTGAATTAAGACGACTCGCCAGAACCTATGCATCCTTGGCCGGGTGTCTCGGTGGCCAAATGGAGCATGCTTATCTACCTCACGAGAGCTAGCATTTTTGGTGTGCTATCCCACCTGTTTCAACTCTGACCTCCCTTCGCCTAGTACAGCGCCGACCAGAACTCCCTCCGGTTGACAAGTCCATGAGCAGTCAAAGCAGGACGGACAAGACGCTTGACAGTCACTTTCGGACCTCTCTCCGTTCCGGACCAAGACGCTCGGCTGTCGCTGGTAAGATCTCTCTACGCTCTTATGTGCCTCCCAATTCTTCTACCAAAATGGCTTTGTAGGATCCTGGTAATGTGCCCCCGGATCTCGTACATATACAGACTCAAGGGAGGCGATTTTAGGTTTCTTGTATACAAAATATGCGGGGCAGGGCCAAGATGCGGGGTCTGGTATGGTAGAGTCATTGTTTGGTCCATAAACCGCATATCGGGCCAATATGTGGGATATGCTAGAGTTGCTCCTAGCCCGGTATAGAAGAGGTAACTTTTGGGTTGCCCCTAGCTAAGATGAACATATCCGTTACTTTCATGATTATCTATATAAAATTTGCTTGTTTCCAATAAGCTCCCAAGTCCCAACTTTCACATCTAATATCAAATGAAACATCACATGCAAGAAATATTTATATCTCGTCATGAGAAAAAAATTCAGAAAATTTCAATTTGAATTGGTATGCAAAACTAACGATGAAATTATTGATTCAATGACATGCTCCAATGTATTTGAATTTGAGCGTTGTTTGTTTTACATGTGTTTAACATTTAGTGTTAGCACATTAAAATATGGAGGGCGTCAAAAAATGCCAATTGGCGCTTACTCACTGTGGTGTGTGGGCCGACCTAGCTCGCTCGGCTGCTTTGGCCAGTTCACCATTGACCGGTTGGCCGCTTGACCGTTAACCCATGGCATAATTGAGCATACACTTTTAGAAGAAAAAAAATGAATTTGAAAAATTGATTGAACGTATGAATCATTTTTTTCCTGCCATCAAAAAATGTTGGCATATTTGAAAAAAGTTCATGAATCTGACAGAAATGTTTGGCAATTCTAAAAAAAGTGCACGAATTTGAAAAAAAAATCACGGACTCAAAAAGAAAATCATGATTTTTTTCATAAAAACGTTAATGAATTTGAAAAAAAAACTCCACCAATTCTAAACAATGTTTGCCAACTCAAAAAAAGATTGCAAAGTCAAAAGAACGTTAGTGTATTTGAAAATTTTCCATGAATTTGAAAACAAATCATGTCTTGAAAAAATATTCGTGAAAATTAAAATGTTCATGGACTCATAAAAGAGTTTGAGAATTTGGAAAGAATTGTGGCTTCAAAGTTTTATGAATTTGAAGAAAAGTTCGCAGATTTAGGAAAAATGTTCAAGAATTTGAATTAGTCTGAGAATTTTAAAATTCTTTGCAATTTTCAAAAAAGTCCACAAATATGAATTTTTAATGAAATTTAAATTGAAAGAAGGAAAATAAATAGAAAAAGTAAATAGAAAACCGGAAGAAAAATAAACAAGAAACGGATATGAAAAACACAACAGAAAAATAAGGAAAACTAGGTGGAAACTTCCAGATGCAAAACCGGGCCGAAGTCACGGAATCGCAGCCCAAGTAAACTCCTCGCCGGCCAGCCAACCTGTATCTTTTAAATGGGCCTTCGCCCAGCCGTTCACTGCTATTGATAAGAAGGCCGAGTATTTAAAGTAAGCAAAATAGAGTTTGTAACCTGTTGGTAATCGCTTGTTTCTCCACGTAGCTGGTAGCAGGTTCGATTCTTAGTATGCACCATTTAGGTTTTTCATGCATGTCAAATGGCGCCCATTCGTGGTCATTCTATTTTGTTCACGCATGTCAAATGGCCCCAATTGTTTGTCATTTTATTTTGTTCGCCTATGTCAAATAGCCTTGCGTTCCGTTTGGTTCTTTAGCCGGTCTCACTTGTTAACACGCCCGCAACATGTCCTGAATTTTTTTATAGGAAGAAATATGTATATATAATATGCTCCCATGCTATTTTTTGTAATTGTAAGAACAATTTTTGAAATGTATTCACCATTTCGTTAGATTAAATGAATGAAGTTATGCATACATATTAGAAGTAATTCCAATTTGAGTCATATATGTATCTCAATTAAGGTTCAAGTAGTATAGAAAAATTGTTGAAGACCTAAGTACAAGCTTATGAAAGAGAAAAAGATTATTGAGAAAATCAATTGCGTGAAAATTTGAACTTATGTTTGTAAGCATTGTGGCACCATTACTTTTTATTAAAATATACTTTACACAATATAGTTTTTTCCTTTACAGTTTTATAGTTGGTAACACAATTCCGCAACAGATGATTACGTGTTACTGTACCAATATTTGTAACACACATGGAGCAACACAAACTTATATGTTACTGTGTTAATGTGTCTGTAACACATTTACGAATCTTATCAACTATGTGTTACTATCTTCGCTGTAACACACATGATGTGTTACTGTTATTTTGCTCTGTAACACATTTTTTATATGTTACATGGTTGTGTTACTTAATCTTTGTTTTGTTGTAGTGTCCCTTCCTCATCCACCACCACCGCCGGCCTCACACCTCATGCCTCCCCCAAATACCACGACCTCCACACCCACCACAGCCCCTCCCCCTCATTCCTCCTCCTTCTCTAATGTTGGAAGGAGAGGGAGATCCAGCAGAGCGCCATCCATGGCGGCGGCCAGATCTGACATGGACACAACCACAGGTGACCTGTTCTTCCTACTCCTCTCAATCTCTCTCTCTCTCTCTCCCCC
>NW_024120854.1:0-10053 GCF_003073215.2 Triticum urartu
TGGGATCCGTTGGATGGACCTGGAATTTGACTATTTCGTCAGCTGGCTTGAAGGATGTGGATTTGGATCTCTTATCGAGTATCACATCATTCCTGTTAACCGTGGAGTGCAGCGCAGTCAGTTCCTCGGCCGCTAAGGCTTCGGATAGTTCCTCAAGGGCTAATGCGGCCGCCTTATTTTTCGCCCGGGGTGCTAGCGGTTCCAGTCTATTTCCATTTTTTAAGGGTTTCCTCGTAAATGAGGTTCAATCCGCTGCCTCCATCCATGAGCACCTTGGTGAGGCGAAAGCCGTCCACTATGGGACTGAGGACCAATGCGGCTGGTGCTCGGGCTGTTCGGAATCTAGGTTCATCACTTGCGTTGAAGGTAATGGCAGTGTCGCTCCATGGATTTATTGTTGCAACTTGATAGACTTCGGGGAGGCTGCGGAGTGTTGTTTTTCGCATATTGTTTGATGCGAAAGTCTCGAAGACCGTGAGAATGGTACTGGTGTTCTCGGGCTGGTTTTCTGCGGCCTCCAAAATTAAGAGATCCTCGCCAATTTTGGCCACCTGCCGGAGTATCCAACATGCTCTAAGGCTGTGAGTTAGTGTGGCGTCCTCTGTACTGTGAATTCTACAGGGTCCATCAAGCCACCTTTCCAGTACAGTTCCATGCCCTGTAGAGGGTTTTGGCTTTTTGGTGTTTATCCCGGGTGTCCTATGATGATGCACCCTCTTAGTTCGGACGGGATTACTATTCAAGGCCGGATTATCCCAAAATTGTATTTCGGTTTTCCAGGCGCTTTCCATCGCACAGTATTTTTGTACTATGGACGCCAAGTCAGCAAAGCATGTAATATCACGGCGACTTACGGCGTTAAGGATTCCCTCGTCCGTGCAATTACTACAAAAAATTGAGATTGCGTCTTCCTCACGGCAATCCTTTATCCTGTTCATAACCAGGAGGAATCTGGCCCAGTAATGATGTACTGTTTCCTCGGGCTTCTGCCTGATTTGGGAGAGATCGCTTATGTTCGGGTGGGTGGGTGTCATTGAATCCGAAACCTCACCCAATCCAAGATTCGGAGGCCGAAGAGTTTCCAAACTTTGAAGTTCGGATTCTTGGATGTTGTCCAACGAATCTAGCCCATTGCCAGATCCTAAGCTCAGGTCTTGAGTTACGTCCTTCCCTCCACGGGTATCCGGCTTGGAGGAGTCGGGAATTCGGACGTAGCTAGTCCTTAAAATAGATGAAGGTTTGCTGCACTACGCCTCTACCACGGCAACGTGGTGGGTGACTTGGGGAGAGTTGATTTCTCTTAGATCGGGTTTAAGCCCAACCTGGTCGTAATACGTAGCGACCCCCAGGGCGGCGATGCGATCCAAGAGCTCGTTTACGGAAGAGAGCTCCATTGGATCTAGCTGCTCGACGAACTCCGAGCTGACGTGTAGCTTGCTTTTGATGACCCGAGAGGTCACCGTCGGCGCAACAGACGAACAGGCGGTCATGAGAAAACCACCTAGCCGGAGGGTTTGGCCGACAGCCAAGGCTCCCTCAGCAACGGCGCCGTCTTTAAAGACGGGAGAAGGCATCCTTCCTAATTGTGATGGCACAGAGGAACTCTCAATGAAAGCACCAATGTCGGTGTCAAAACCGGCGGATCTCGGGTAGGGGGTCCGGAACTGTGCGTCTAGGCCAGATGGTAACAGGAGACAAGGGACACTTTGTTTTACCCAGGTCCGGGCCCTCTCGATGGAGGTGATACCCTACTCCTGCTTGATTAATATTGATGATATGGGTAGTACAAGAGTAGATCTACCACGAGATCAAGGCGGCTAAACCCTAGAAGCTAGCCTATGGTATGATTGTTGTATATGGAGTTGATTGCCTACGGACTACACCCCTCCGGTTTATATAGACACCGGATAGGGTTAGGTTTACACAGAGTCGGTTACAATGGTAGGAGATCTTGAATATCCGCATCGCCAAGCTTGCCTTCCACGCCAAGGAAAGTCCCATCCGGACACGGGACGAAGTCTTCAATCTTGTATCTTCATAGTCCAGGAGTCCGGTCGAAGGTATAGTCCGACCACCCGAACACCCCCTAATCCAGGACTCCCTCACCCAAGCTTAGGCTCTTTCCACTCCTTGTTCCATAATCCATCAAATCTTTACCCAAAACTTGAAAACTTCACAACACAAAACTTAAACAGAAAATCTCGTGAGCTCCGTTAGCGAAACAAAACAAAACACCATTTCAAGGTACTGTAATGAACTCATTCTTTATTTATATTGGTGTTAAATCTACTGTATTCCAACTTCTCTATGGTTCATACCCTCTGATACTACTCACAGATTCATCAAATAAGCAAACAACACGCGAAAAACAGAATCTGTCAAAAACAGAATAGTCTGTAGTAATATGTAGGTTTCGAATACTTCTGGAACCCCAAAAATTCTAAAATAAATTTCTGGACGTGAGTAATTTATCTATTAATCATCTGTAAAAATAATTAACTAAATAGAACTTTATAGTAAAAAATGGCAGCAAATCTCGTGAGCGCTAAAGTTTCTATTTTTTACAGCAAGATCGCAAAGACATTCCCCAAGTCTTCCCAAAGGTTATACTTGGCACAAACACTAATTAAAAGCATAAAACAACATCTAAACAGAGGATATATGAATTATTTATTACTAAATAGAATCAAAAAGCAAGGAACAAAAATTAAATTGGGTTGCCTCCCAACAAGAGTTATCGTTTAACGCCCCTAGCAAGGTATAAAAGCAAGGATAGATCTAGGTATTGCCATCTTTGGCATGCAATTAATAAGTGGCTCTCATAACATATTCATAAGGTAATTTAATTTTATTTCTAGGAGAGTGTTCCATGCCTTTCCTTAACAGAAATTGGAATCTAATATTTCCTTCTTTCATATCAATAATTGCACCAATCGTTCTAAGGAAAGGCCTACCAAGAATAATAGGACATGAAGGATTGCAATCTATATCAAGGATAATGAAATCTACAGGCACATAATTCCTATTTTCAACAATAAGAACATCATTAATTCTTCCCATAGGTTTCTTAATGGTGGAATCCGCAAGATGCAAGTTTAAAGAACAATAATCAAATTCACGGAAACCTAGCAAATCACACAAGGTTTTAGGAATCGCGGAAACACTAGCACACAAATCACACAACGCATAGCATTCATGATCTTTAATTTTAATTTTAATATTAGGTTCCCACTCATCATAAAGTTTTCTAGGGATAGAAACTTCCAATTAAAGTTTTTTCTTCATAAGATTGCATTAAAGCATCAACGATATGTTTAGTAAGAGCCTTATTTTGACTATAAGCATGCAGAGAATTTAGCACGGATTGCAACAAGGAAATACAATCTATTAAAGAGAAATTATCATAATTAAATTCCTTGAAATCCAAGATAGTGGGTTCATTGCTATCTAAAGTTTCTGACCTCTCCGATCCCACTTTTATTAATTTTTGCATCAAGATCTAAAAACTCTGAATCATTGGGACGCCTTCTAACTAAAGTTGACTCATATCCAGTCCCATCATTATCAAGATTCATATTGCAAAACAAAGATTTAATAGGAGACACATCAATAACTTATTATCATGGAAACTAGAAGAACACGCTTTCACAAAGCAATCTTTCTTAGCACGCATCCTAGCGGTTCTTTCTTTGCACTCATCAATGGAAATTCTCATGGCCTTGAGAGACTCATTGATATCATGCTTAGGTGGGATAGATCTAAGTTTCAAAGAATCAACATCAAGAGAAATTCTATCCACGTTCCTAGCCAACTCATCGATCTTAGATAATTTTTCTTCAATCAAAGCATTGAAACTCTTTTGCGAACTAATAAATTCTTTAATATTCAATCCGGTATAAAAAAATTGTATAATCATCCAAAGATTCAAACCATGAGTAGGGCAATTATGGATCATTAATTTCATCCTTTCCCAAGATTGTGCAACATGCTCATGATCTAGTTGTTTAAAATTTCATAAGTTCATCCATCTTTCCACTCAACACATTAATCTCTTCAATTGCATGAACCTTTCTACTAGTAGATCTTTCAGTGTGCCATTGAGAATAATTAACCATAATATTATCTAGGAGTTAGTAGCTTCTCCTAAAGTGATTTCCATAAAAGTGCCTCCCGCAGCCAAATCTAAAAGATTTCTAGAAGAAAAATTCAATCCGGCATAAATTTTTTGTATAATCATCCATAAATTCAAACCATGAGTAGGGCAATTAAGGATCATTAATTCCATCATTTCCCAAGATTGTGCAACATGCTCATGATCTAGTTGTTTAAAGTTCATAATATCGTTCCTAAGAGAGATGATCTTAGCGGGAGGAAAATACTTAGAGATAAAAGCATCTTTGTGTTGGAAATATGCCCTAGAGGCAATAATAAAATGGTTATTATTATATTTCCTTGTTCATGATAATTGTATATTGTTCATGCTATAATTGTGTTATCCGGAAATCATAATACATGTGTGAATACATAGACCACAACATGTCCCTAGTGAGCCTCTAGTTGACTAGCTCGTTGATCAATAGATGGTTACGGTTTCCTGACCATGGACATTGGATGTCGTTGATAACAGGATCACATCATTAGGAGAATGATGTGATGGACAAGACCCAATCCTAAGCATAGCACAAGATCGTGTAGTTCGTCTGCTAAAGCTTTTCTAATGTCAAGTATCTTTTCCTTAGACCATGCACTACAAAAAAATACACTTCCGTGATGACACGTGTTTGTCACAGTAGGTCGCATTTTATGTCATGCATGTACATCCATGACAAATTTATGACAGAATCAAGATAGTCATACTTGTGCTGTCATAGAAGTGTTCCATGACATTGCCAAAATTATCATCACGGAAGTGTCCACGTCCATGACGATAAATCGCGCATCACAGAAGTGCTTTCGTCAAGGGTGACCGACACGTGGCATCCACCATAACGGAACACCGTTAAGCTATCGGGTCAGATTTTGGATCCGATAACCCGTTAACAGCCACGACCAATGCCGATTTTCCACATGTAAAATTCTCATTGGCTGACAGATCCACGCGTCAGCTCCGCATTGGCACAGGTGTCACTCATCCAATGGTCGAGATGGGCCTATGATATGTTGACACGTGGACCGGCCCAAAAGTGGCCCACAAAGCTTAAATGGGCTGGCCCAACCGAAGGCCCATAAGATTTAGCGGACCATAATGGGGCGGCCCAGCTAAATGCCCACAAAATTTAGCGGACCATCATGGGACGGCCCAGCTAAAGGCCCACACGTTTTTGCAGACCATAATGGGACGGCCCAGCTAAAGGCCCACAAGATTTTGTGGACCACAATGGGCCGGCCAAGCTAAAGGCCCACAAGATTCTGCAGACCATAATGGGTCGGCCCAGCTAAAGGCCCAACATTCTCTGTCAAATCGGCCCGTCAATGGCCTGTCCTAAACTTGTCATCAAGGCGACCCATGGTCACTTCTGGCCTGTTAACAGTCCGCTAAGTAATTGGGCCGAATTACGGCCTGGTGTATTTCCGGCCTGTTAAAGGTCCGGCTTCATTTGGGCCCATTTACAAGCCATCAAAACTTTCGGCCCATAAACGACCATGAAGGATTTGGGTCATATTCGGCCATGTCTGACATTCGGCCTGTTAGAGGCCCACTATAGCTTTGGGCCACTTTTGGCCTGTTGTCATTTTCGGCCTGTTAATGCCGAACGTAAACCATGGGCCATACGTGGCCCAACATCATATCGGGCCCATTAATGGCCCATATAAAAATGACGATAATCTAGCCCGACCGAAGTTCCGGCCTGTTAAAGGCCCGTGTATTAGGTCGGCGCATTTACGGCCCGTCCGAATTTCGGCCTGCCAAAGATTCGCATCGTAAATGGGCCACCATTTTGACCTGCTAAGTCCAGTGGGTTATTTGGCAAAATCAGGGCCCAATCTCACTTTCGGTCTATTAAAGGCCCATGTTTTTTATGGGCTCGAGATATTTTACACCAGTAAACGGCCTATTTTTGCTGAGGGCCCAAATTATGTTTAGGTCTGTTAAAGGCCCACTATGGGCACATGCCTACCAGAAAAATATGAAAGCTTATGCTGATTTAGGCCCAGATATTTTTAGTGGCTACATGCCAATTTTGGCCCGTATTCGTTTTTAGCCCAATTGGAATGGGCCCGACGAATGTTGGCATGTTGGGCTCCTATGAAGCTTTCGGCCGAATACATTACTAAGATAAACCTACACTATACAAAAATAGCATCGTAATTACTGCAGCCTGAGGCATCATCATAAATGTTGTATCACAACAAAATAAATTCCAACCATACAACAAAAGGCCTGTTGGCATAAAGTTTACAGTCCTTCTAGATAAAAGCACCATCAGATGTATAGAAGCATAGATCATTTGACCTGAGTGCTAATGTTTCAGGCTGTAGAATCTGATGGAGCAGCACGATCTCCACCTTTTTTCCGCCATTGCTCTTGAACAACGAAGCGAATGTCTGATAGTCTGGTTTCAAAACCATTCATATCGTGACGACATTTCTCAACCACTATTCTTGTTTCTGAAACAACGTCCATTAGGGATTGGACTTGTGTCTGGAGCACAGATATATCACTCTGTCTAGCAGGAAGATTTTGTTCAGTAGGCGATTTGGACGAGGTTACCTTGACTACCAACCCAGAATTACACAGGAAGGTGCTTTTTGCACTGTTAGTGGAGAGATACCGACGCACTGCAGCTAGAGGTGACATTGTGCCTGTAGTAGCCTCATCACCTTCAGGTGGTTGTGGCTATTCAATCATTTGTTCCATAGCTTCCTGAAAGTTTGAACTTGTAGATTAGTGTACCAGATAAGTTACTAATGAGACAAAAAACAAAGAAAGTGGTTAAACGTTTATACATAACTTATTTTGGTGAACTACTGTAATACATTAGCATGTATTGTAGTGCCAACTACATAATAAAATCACTTTCGGAACATATGTCCATATAGCATGCCTACTGTATTGTCTATTTCCTCACATTCGTTGACATCTAAGGATAAAGAGACATGGTTTAAAGTAGGATGAACAAAGTATGACATCATTCATATCATGGGTAAACAGATATAAAACAAACAGGCTATTTTATCATTGTGTGCGCACGTGAACATAACAACTAGATTACAGATCAAGACCAAAAGAATATCCTTCATCTCGTTTAAACCATGTAAGGTGGTGTGCTCATGCCCTTCATCTTGCTGGTGTGGCAATACTTGAAGATTTACACTGCATTCGGTTCTGGTTCTTTTTGGCCCGCACGGGCTTTCCTCTGTATTTGGAACAAGTCAATATAGATACGATAATATGGCACAAAAAAAGGAAGTAGCAGCTATTTACATGAGCCTCGCAGTGTGCAATATAGTTATGAGATCCTGTTGTCTGTTGGAATTTCACTTTAGAACGGTTGGTTTTGTTCTTCAAATAGTTAGCCTAGAAGAAGATACACTTGTAAGGCACATACATAAATACAAGTTCAATATGTGGTCTGATCAAATACATATAGCCTACCTGATACTTTGGATTAGACGAGTGTTTAATGAGGGTTGTCAAGTCTTCATCTGTAATATATTCCACTGGAGATGTTTGGGCGATTTCAATGTTATCCTTGCCTTCAAAGTGAGATTTTCTAAGGTGGTACTGATACTATCGCAGAGCAGACTGAAAAACATGAGTGCATGCTTGTTTAGTTGCATAATCTTTCGGATCCAAATTGAACCTCATCTGTTGAAAAAAGAATGTGAGTCTTATTAGGAGGAAGCTAGAAAGTATGGGACAAAGCAAGACAATATTACTAATTGTGACGAATAACATTACTTACGGATAAATGGTCAAGGAAGGTGTTAAACTGGGTATTATCTTTCTCATTCCTGTACTGGATCCACGTTGGGAGGATACGTGCATGACACCTAACGACAACTGCTGCTTTTGATAATAACTTGGCTGACTATGTAGCATCACGTGCCCTTTTTAAACCTGCCTCAAAATGGATCTCCATTCTTCCTCCTTTAGATTTTGTTAATCTATCAAGCATTATCCCTGATGTCTGTTTCCTCTTGCGCCGTGGTGCTAGTTCAACAACGAATATGGAAAGTGTTAGTGTACATCAAACTGTGAGAGTAAATATAAAGGAGCATGCAACTGCAACTTGACTCGGTTAGGTACCGTCTTGGTGTTGATGCTCATGAGGTTCATCTGATCTTGCCAAGTCCTGTTATGTCAGCAGTGCTTCGAAAGTAGTGTTAGGTGTGAAGGAAGCTTGGGAACTGGCCAGTTCCGGAGAAAACGAACGAGTAACTGGTTGAGATGCTGGTATAGTTGAAGCGGATGCTGCAGCTGGTGGAGCAGGTGATACTGTGTTTGTAGATTTAGCCGGTGGACTTGGACCTTCTACTGCACTGTAAGTACCAGCAGAATCTTGACGGCAGAACCTTTTCCGTTTCACCCGACGAGTAACAGCACTCCCTACTATATTATTTTCCTTGCTCTTTTTTGAGTTTGCCATGTCAAGCTGCACCCACAACACAAAAGAATAAAATCACCCTTCAGAACCCATTGATGCATGATATAGATACGCAATACTTTGATGTAAGACAACCGTATGAGGATGGAATATGTAAGAAAAACAGGACAGCATGACATATTCACAACTACGATGTGCAAATGAAGAAGAAGGATTTTCAAGAAAATAGAAGTAATGCAATCTAGACACCATATGAAAGATGCAACCAATATTACTCTGCCAAGTTAAAAGTGTCGTGTCATAAGTGGAAATTCGAAAAATTAGAAGCAGTACGACGTAGAAATCAATGCAAGATGCAACCACTATCAAACTGCCATGTTAAAAGCGTCCAATCATGAGTGACTGATGCGGGATACACAAGAGCGGTACTTTGATGTAAGAACATGGTATGATAGATAGATGCAGTGTATTCTAGACACAGAAAGCCATGTCATATGCACATGTATAATGTATAAACTCAGTAGGTGCAATTTAATCAAAATAGAATAAATACAGGGAAGACAACATATGCAACATGAAACCAATTATCACACTATCAACTTAGAGCAAGCATCTGCGATGGTGGAGTACGGGAGATGAACTCATCTTGTAGACTTGGGACTTCAACTTCATTAGCAGTAGTAGTGGAAAATCTAGAGAGTCTCTGTTTGCTTCGGTGCGGAGGACCACCAACACCCCCTAACTTACTATTTTCCTTCCTATTTTCTGATATTGCCTTATGAAGTCAAAACCACAAGAAGATGAATAAAATTAGCTCTGCATAACTGGTTGATGCATGATACAAACGAACACTACTTTGATGTAAGGCAAGTCCAGGATAGGAGGATGGAACATATACAAAAAAAGACGGCGTTTCATATTCACACGTACGATTGGAGGATGGAATATGTATGAAAAAACAGTAAGCGGAAGGCATTTCAACACAATTAGAAGAAATGAAAGCTAGGCACCATATGAACATGCAACCAATATCACTCTATCAGGGAAAAAGTTTCTCGTTGTAAGTGCCATTTCAAGAAATTAGAAGTAGTACAAGCTAGAAGACAATGCAAGATGCAACCTACATCACAGTCCCAAGTTAAATGTGTCTTATGGGTAAGTGATCGTTGCAGGTATAAGTTGTAAGCTACGCAGATGCAATTCAACATAATCAGAAGCAATACAAACTAAACATCATACGGAAAACGCAACCATGTATAACAGTTCCAAGTAAGAGCAAGCACCTGTGATGGTGGAGTAGGGGAGATGTGCTCATCATGTACACGTATGTTCTAGAAACAGGAACACGTGTCATATTCACAGGCATTATGTGTAAAGTAAGCAGATGCAATTCAAGTTAGAAGCAATACAAGCTAGACATCATACGCAACATGCAACCACATATAATAGTGTCAAGTTAGAGCAAGCACCTGCGATGGTGGAGTAGGGGAGATGTGCTCATCAT
>NW_024120855.1:0-10627 GCF_003073215.2 Triticum urartu
CCGGGTGGCTCGGGGGGGGGGGGGGGTGGGGGGGGGGGGGGCGGTACGAGGAAGGGTTGTCCTGCTCTTTCGCTACGATTGTTAAGAGTTGAAAAATCCCTGGTGCCCGCATGTGACCCAAGGGCGATTAGGTGCCATTTTGTTTCGTACAAATGCTGAAAGAATTTCAATTGCACTATTGTGGGGATGGGTAACACTAACGGTCGAAGTTCATGAATATTTAGTAAAATTAAACATGCACCATGAACAAATTGGTCAATAGCGTATATAATTTTGATTAATTTATGATGGTCACATCTCCATGAAAGATACAAAATTTAGCGATATGCCCCAAACTACAATCAAGTCAAGGCGCAAGTTCGGCTGTAAGCTCACATATTATTTTTCAGGTTTTGCACCTTGATTCCATATCACCAAAGTTCATGGCTCTTTGATAAAGGTAGACCACTATGCTAAGTATACAAGTTCATAATTGTTTTTGGTAGACTTGGCAGCCACTTGATGAATTAATTTCCTTTTCCTTGCAAAAAAGACTCTAGCAGAGTCGTCAACAACATCCAAACACCAAAATAACTGAGGGCATATAGCAAAAAACAGCTCTAGCAGAGTCGCCATACGAGTCAATTTCGCCAAGCACTATGGAGGACCCTCCATATCTGGCATTCCAGCCTCCTTATTTAGCATCTCGAGGCCAACTGTTGAAGCTCTGTCTATCCGGCAAAATACGCGACCCGAACAAAATTTCATGTAATCCCCACCCTCACGGCGAGGATGGAAGGGGGAGTGGGGAAAAGGATATCACACTAATGATTGAGTCCCACTAGGTAGATGAAATTTGGAGGCCATAATATAGGAATTCTGAGTACGTCTTTGTCCGTCTCAACATCCAAATGTTTGAGTCAAAAGCAGAAAATTACCACATTTGCGTCTAGGTTTACAAAAAACAACGTAGTCCCTAATTTTCTTTGGCAAAAGTCACTACGTTTCTGGTAAACTTTTTGCAAGAAGAACTACTACCTCTTGAGCATGTGTTGGTTTTCCCTTGAAGAGGAAAGGGTGATGCAGCAAAGTAGCATAAGTATTTCCCTCAGTTTTGAGAACCAAGGTATCAATCCAGTAGGAGATAACACGCAAGTCACCTAGTACCCGCACAAACAATCAAGAACCTCGCAACCAACGCGATAAAGGGGTTGTCAATCCCTTCACGACCACTTGCGAAAGTGAGATCTGGTAAAGATAGCAAGGTAAATATTTTTGGTATTTTTGTTGTATAGATTGCAAAATAGTAAACAAGATGCGATGTAAATAAAAGAGATGCAATATAATAAGAAAGAGACCCAGGGGCCATAGGTTTCACTAGTGGCTTCTCTCATGATAGCAAGTATTACGGTGGGTGAACAAATTACTGCCGAGCAATTGATAGAAGAGCACATAGTTATGAGAATATCTAGGCAATGATTATGAAATATAGGCATCACATCCATGTTAAGTAGACCGAAATGATTCAGCATCTACTACTATTACTCCACACATCGACCGCTATCCAGCATGCATCTAGAGTATTAAGTTCATAAGAACAGAGTAATGCTTTAGGCAAGATGACATGATGTAGAGGGTTAAACTCAAGCAATATGATATAAACCCCATCTTTTTATCCTCAATGGCAACAATACAATATGTGCCTTGCTGCCCCTACTGTCACTGGGAAAGGATGCCGCAAGATTGAACCCAAAGCTAAGCACTTCTCCCATTGCAAGAAAGATCAATCTAGTAGGCCAAACTAAACCGATAATTCAAAGAGACTTGCAAAGATATAAAATCATGCATATAAGAATTCTGAGAAGAACCAAATATTGTTCATAGATAAACTTGATCATAAATCCACAATTCATCGGATCTCGGCAAACACACCGCAAAAAGTATTACATTGGATAGATCTCCAAGAATATCAAGGAGAACTTTGTATTAAGAACCAAAGAGAGAGAAGAAGTCATCTAGCTAATAACTATGAACCCGAGGGTCTCTGGTAAACTACCCACACATCATCGGAGAGGCTATGGTGTTGATGTAGAAGCCCTCCGTGATCGAATCCCCCTCCGGCAGATCGCCGGAAAAGGCCCCATATGGGATCTCACGGGTATAGAAGGTTGCGGTGGTGGAAAAGTAGTTTCGTGCCTCCCCTGATGTTTTTAGGGTATAAGAGTATATATAGGCGAAAGAAGTACGTCGGTTGAGCTCTGTGGGGCCCACGAGGGTGGGGGCGCGCCCTCGTGCCTCGTGGAAGCTTCGTAGAGTTCCAGACTTCCACTCCAAGTCTCATGGTTTGCGTTTGTTCCAAGAAAGATCCTCGCGAAGGTTTCGTCCCGTTTGGATCCGTTTGATATTCCTTTTCTGCGAAACACTAAAATAGGCAAAAAACAGAAACTGGCACTGGGCCTCCGGTTAATAGGTTAGTCCTAAAAATAATATAAAAGAGCATATTAAAGCCCGTTAAACATCCAAAACAGATAATATAATAGCATGGAACAATCAAAAATTATAGATACGTTGGAGACATATCATGAACCGATCGCTTGCTTTGCCGCCTTTAAGCGCATTTCGACAGGTGAGCCAAAACCACTGACGTGGCCTAATAGCCCGGCGGACGGAGCCGTCTGGTTAGAACATCCTGGTCGACCTGGTCAGTCAGACAGACGCGCTGCGACTCTCTCTCTCTCTCTTCCTCCCTCCCTCCTCTCTCTTTCTCTCCCTCCTCCCTCCCTCCATCCTCTCTCTCTCCCTCCCTTCCTCCCTCGAGCATGCTCTCTTCTCTGGTATCGTCGCCGGCAACCATGGTGTCATGGAATGACAGTGACAGCAACAAGGACTCTGCCTCCGAGTACGTTTCCTCTTGCGATGCCGCTGTCAGGATTAGTACTTTGAGTTAGGGTTTCGATTTGGGTATTTGGGTATTTAGGGTTTCTGCGACTCCGGCTTGATTTAGGGTGTCTGGACTCCAGCAAACGTCCCCCGAAATTGGTACTAGTTTAGGTGAATTTGGACACTAGATGCATCCACCGTTGTTTGGGGTTCAACATTGGTGGCTTCCCAGAGTGAATCTAGTCCTGCCATCCATCTGCCACTTTCTCTTAGGCGCTCAGGATGGATGGTGCGTCGGAAAAGAGGATCTAATCATCTACTTGTTGCGACGAGGTTGCAATTGCTTTGCTTCCGGCTAGATCCCTGGCCGTTTTGGGGAAGGAGACACTTCCTCATGTCAACGATCCGCATGTACATCTCGTAGCTCGTGTACGCCTCCTTGGCTACGTACACGACGTGAGCTTTGTCGAGTATCTCCATCCAGGCCGAGTGCCAGGTACGCTTGTCCTTGTTGCAAGAATACTTCATGTCTCTGTAGTAGGGATCGATGATGGCCTCGGCGAAGTGAACCAGTGAGTCCTTCTCATGCTCGTTGCTGCCCCAGATCTGCGGCAGTTGGTGGTCTCAGAGGTTCTCGGCGTTGGTCGAGACGCGGCTCTGTGTATCTCTCACTACTAGGGAAAACCCTAGTAGCAGCGCTTGTTTTATAGCTAGCAGTAGCGCTTGTACGAGCGCTACCACTAAGGCGCTACAGCTAACTAGTAGCAGTAGTGTTGGAAAGGGAGCACTACTTCTATACCTAGTTAGCAGTAGCGCTTTCGTTGGGTCAGCGCTACTGGTAGCAGTAGCATTTCTTCTGAAAAGCACTGCTACTAACTTTTCCTATATTTTTAAAAATACAACTTATTTTTGTTGTGTGGTTTTATATATAGTACTTTCGTCATATGATTTTATGACCATGATTAGTTATTATATAACAGTGGGTGAAATGAACGTGGAGTAGATTCGAGTGGAGGCAACATGTGGTGCATGTCGAAAGTACTACTCTAATCCAAACTTGATCTAGTTTGGATTAGTAGTACTTTCGATGTGGACCACATGTTGCCTCCACTTGAATCTAATCCATGTTCATTTCACCTACTGATATATACAATAACTCATCATGCTCATATAACAACTTAGCATCATGCATCATCGATCATAATAATAAATAACTCATCATTGGTATCATAATAACAAGTCATACTCATCATCATCGATCATACAACTTCTACTCGATACCACATCATCATCATAGTCATCTAACCAATCCTACTTAGTTGTTCTTAGCACATGATCATGAGTATTATTAACTAGGACCTACTAGCTTCTCTTAGGTAAAATAGCATAAAACAAGATAGGCCCTGACTCTCCATTATGAAGAATGGAGATTATCCTGTCTCCAATTATTGCCTTTCGCACAATGTTTCTTCCAAGTACCTCCTTACGACCGTCCATACATTTTTTCCATTCTTTGATTTTCATGTCTTCACTGGTTTTAGAAATCCAATATGGACAGGTGTGATTCATAGGATGACCTGGCTGTATGTTCAAAACATCAAGGCGACCATTCTGATACATCAAATGAGGCACACAATCCTTCGGGATTTTCTGTTGAAAAACATAGTAATAACTTCGTAGTTAGCAATGTAGTTAAGTTTTACAAAAAATTATGCAAAAGATGCACAGAAGTCGTAATAGTAAAAAAATCTTACCATGGCATCTCCATGGATGTTACAGTAGTTCAACACGTGCACTAGTGGCACGTATTGACCATAATGTGGAGGATTTTTTTATAATAGATATTGTAATTCTCAAGATCAGTACAAAATGCGACCAGATGATTTTTCTCCTGATAAGTTAACTCAGAGCCATCGGTGTAGTAGGTTCTATCTACCATCTTTTGCACATTGTTTGAAGAATGAAAATAAGTTGTCAATGGAAATAAGCTGTCAACTATTTTGAAATAAACAATATAAATTAGTTAATAACTATGTTTGAGAAACTCACATAGCGGTAGAATTGTAAGCGTATCAACAAGGACTCAAATGTCCATATTGTCTTGGTCGATGTCAGGATCACCAAGATCCATGGTGACAAGCATACCCTCATAAAAACCATACATCTTACAAAGTGCTTCCCAATTTGTGCAACCAAAATGGGTTACACTCTCAGAATTGTATAGATTTACTTCAAAATTCATACCATGATGGGTCCTTAGGTGAATTTTCTTTGTTTCGGAATTTTTATGGTCTTCAAAATCCATCCTCTCCAAGGCATAGCGTCTTGCATGGCATGGGATAAGCTACTCGAATTGTAAAAGATGAAAATTACACATTGAAATAGTTGAAGTCATGCTTAATTACGAAAAAAAACACTTGTCGTTGTTGTGTACCATTTCAACATCGAATGTCTCTTGGAGCTTAATGCTGAAGCGTCGACCTTCGTCCAGGCGAGGCCTGTCGCGCAGACCCCGGTCGTCGTTGCACTAGTCGCACTCCCCCGGGAGACTTTCGTCGTCTGATAACGACATTTCCTAGGTTCATAATTCAAAGATTAAACTTGTACAATTCAATATATGTACTATAAAAACTAAATTAGATCATTATTATTCATCACGGGTTGACTATCGGTCTGCCGAGTCTTTTTCTTGAAAACTCTCAGATCGCGTGGTGTATACATTCGACAATCGTTGGTGATGATCGCTCATCCTTTCGTCCCCGAGTGCATTACACCAAAATGTCTAGCACACGGGAATGAAGGAGAAGCGACCCCCATGACAACAGTCAGGATTTTTCGTCCTCTCATATGTGGTGGAGACTCTCACTCAGTGATTCCTCTCTGACATTTGCGACCGTCAGTGATGGTCGTTACTCCTCCTTCCCCTAGTGCATAACAAAGGTCTAGCACCCGGAGAAGAAGGAGAAACAAACCCCACGACAATAGTCGGGCTTCTTCGTCCTCTCTCATATATGGTGGATACACTCCCTCGCTGATTTTTCGACCTTCGGTGATGGAGCCTTGACAGACTTAAAGTCAACCCGAAATGTCATTTAATTATTTTTCTAGAAAATCCAGGCCACTCGATATTTCCTACATATTCTAGCACAAGTCATGCCAGAATTCACGGAAAAAATCCAGCACGACCTTTTGCTAAAAAGGACATATCGAGCGCCTGAAATTTGCCGGAACGGAAATTAATCAACACTCCAGCAAAACATAGGCCACTATAGGAGGTGTAACCTGCAAACATGGCCGGTCACTTGGGCAAGCACATATCCTATTTGAGCAACACAAGATAGGCCACTATTTGAGCATTCAAACTTGATGGAGTAGTTTTCCAATTTGAGCATTCAATAAGCAAAACCAAATCGTAAAATGAATTAGTATTCAAATTAGCATTCATTCAATAAGAAAAACTAAATCATCTCTTTCGTCCGTACATCGTTGAATATTATCACTAATACATCTCGAATAGTGATCACTAATACAGCTAAAACCCTAGCGAACGACAGGTATTAGCGCGGGCGGTGGACACCCAAAGAGAAGGAACCATCAAAAGATCATAGCTCCAGTGAGATCCCTGGAGAACCTGCCAGGTATTGGAGAACCTGTGCTCCAACGCAACCATGTACCGACGGACGTGCGCGTCCTCCTCGCTGACACGATGAAGTACCACCTCCACGGGGTCCTCAAGCCCCTGCACCATCACTGGCACACGCGACCGCCACCAAAGAAGGTTCGGGTCAATGACGGGCTGGCTCCTCACCAAGCTGCGCCCCCGGTAGGTAGCGCCTCCCAGTACCAGCCCGGCGGAGCCCAGTCCTGGACATGGCCCCTCTGATCAAGCAGGCCTCCTCCGCCGAGTCGACGACAAGGATGCGGGATAGGCATCGTCGACGTCGATGCAGGGATAATTGCTTTAACTAAAAAAATAACAACAAATGTGACACCTAAAACACCTAAAAATTCTATTAACTACACCTAATTAAAAACCTACATTATGAACATGATTCGATCATAACTAGGGTTCATACTACATTATTCTAAGATTAAACACCTAAAATACCTAAATTAAATTAACAACATGGGGTGGCTGGTCTCACCTCGATCGAGGTCGGAGGGGGTCGGTGACGGGGACGACTGCGGGGATGATGCAAGGGCTCCTTGATTTCTGCAAAAACAAAGTATAAACAAAAACATTATGATCGTCATCTTAGGACTTAGTGAAACTCCATAAGCTACATTAAATTATTCTATTCAAATTTACTTATAATTTCCTATTCTATTCAAACTTAATTATTCAAATTTTCTAAAAATTTCCTATTCTATTCAAAAGACCTACATTTACTTATTTTTTTCAACTTCATATTTTATTCTATTCAAATTTACTTATTCAAAATTTCTAAAAATTTCCTATTCTATTCAAAATACCTACATTTACTTATTCTTTTCAAATTACTTATTCAAATTTTCTAAAAACAAAATATACTAAAACCTAAATTTACTAAAAACAAAAACCTACATTTAACAAAAACTAAAACCTATTTACAGAAAGGGGGAGGAGGCCAGAAGGAGGAGGAAGGAGGAGGAGGAGGCCAGGAGGAGGAGGGAGGAGGAGGGGAAGGATGAGGGAGGAGGGAGGAGGAGGAGAGAGCAGGAGAGGGAGGAGGAAGGAGGAGGGGGGCGCCGGAGAGGGAGGAGGAGGATCGGAGGGGTCCGCCGGCGGAGAGGGAGGAGAGACGAGGGCCGTGGGAGGAGGGAGAGAGGAGGGCGGCAGATACCTTGGGGGAGTGGGCGGCGATGGCGGGCGACGGCGGCGACAACAGGCGACGTGCGGCGAGTGAGTATGTGAGGGAAAGTGAGGGACGCGCGCAGGGTGGATAAGATGAGCGTAGTAGTAGCGCTCTTTAGAAACAACCGCTACTGCTATTTAGCAGTAGCGCTCGACAGAGGACGGCGCTATTGCTGGCAACTATAGTAGTAGCGTTTTTTATAACAAAAGCGCTACTGCTAGATGGATATTAGCAGCGCTTTTCGGTGACAAGCGCTACCGTTCTTTAGCAGCAGCGCTTTCTTATAAAAAACGCTACTACTAAGCTCCCGAGTATAAGCGTTTCCCTAGTAGTGTCTCTAGGATAGACGCTTTTGCGTTGTAGCTCGCTTTGCGTGGTGTTTGTACTTGGTGTGTGTTGTTTGTGCTACACCTGTTGTTTGGATCGAGTGGTAGCTTTCTTGTAACTATTATTCTGCCTTCTATAAATCTATTGTACGCCCAGGCATGTACTCTCGAAAAAAAACATTGGATGGCGCTCTTTGTCAAGCAAAACAGTTCCATCTACAAGTTCAATGCATGACAAAATTGAGGGACACCAAAGACACAATAAATTCTACTGCATTTAGAGTAGCAGTTTTGGGGAAGGAGACACTTCCTCATGTCAACGATCCGCCTGTACATCTCGTAGCTCGTGTACGCCTCTTTGACCGTGTACACGACGTGAGCTTTGTCGAGTTTCTCCATCCAGGCTGAGTGCCAGGTACGCTTGTCCTTATTGCAAGAATCCTTCATGTCTCTGTTGTCGGGATCAATGATGGCCTCAGCGAGGTGAACCAGTGAGTCCTTCTCATGCTCGTTGCTGCCCCGGATCTGCGGCAGTTGGTGGTCTCGAAGGTTCTTGGCGTTGGTCGAGACGCGACTATGTATCTCTCTAAGGTAGGTGCTTTTGCGTTGTAGCTCGCTTTGTGTGGTGTTTGTATTTGGTGTGTGTTGTTCGTGCTACACTCGTTGTCTGCATTGAGTGGTAGCTTTTTTGTAACTATTATTCTGCCTTCTATAAATTTTTGATACGCCTAGGCGTATACTCTCGGAAAAAAACATTGGATGGCGCCCTTTGTCAAGCAAAACAGTTCCCTCTACAAGTTGAATGTATGACAAAATTGAAGGACCCCACAGACATAATAAATTCTACTGCATTCAGAATAGCAGTTTTGGGGAAGGAGGCACTTTCTCATGTCAACGATCCGGCTGTACGTCTCGTAGCTCGTGTATGCCTTCTTGGCCGCGTACACGACGTGAGCTTTGTCAAGTTTCTCTATCTAGACCGAGTGTCAGGTACGCTTGTCCTTATTGCAAGAATCCTTCATGTCTATGTAGCAGGGATCGATGATGGCCTGTGAACCAGTGAGTCCTTCTCATGCTCGTTGCTGCCCCAGATATACGGCGGCAGTTGGTGGTCTCGGAGGTTCTCGGCGTTGGTCGAGACGCGGCTCTGTGTATCTTTCTAGGATAGGCGCTTTTGCATTGTAGCTTGCTTTGCGGTGTGCCTTCTATAAATCTATGGTACGCCTAGGCGTATACTTTCGAAAGAAAAACATTGGATGGCGCCCTTTATTAAGCAAAATAGTTCCATCTACAAGTTCAATGTATGACAAAATTGAAGGACACCACTGACACAATAAATTCTACTGCATTCAGAGGTATTCTAACTCATCGACGATGCAACATAAACTTCGCTCACCATGGCACACACAAACTAAGAGAAATCCCCACTAATACATCTGAGAAACCCAAAGGAGCGTCAAACCTAGTGAGCGCATGCAGAACTGTAATACAATCCATAAACTTCATCAGATTGTCTGAAATTTCACAAACAGCGCTTTGTACAGTTTCTGAGAATCAGATCCTAGAATAATTTGAGCCATGCCAAACTGAACCGCATCCTTCAGGTATGCCATAGAGACCATCACATCGGCTGCATAGTAGCCCTTGGAGGCCTTACTACCACATCATAGCAATGCCTTGCCGTCTCCATTTCTCACAGTTGCTCGCCATCCTCCTCTCCTTCTATCAGCATAAAAGGAGCAGTCCGTGGTAACATTTAAAGAACTGCTACTGCATTCTCATAATATGATGAACCAGATTATACCTAAAGGCCATTGATTTTTCTCCTTTGTCCCAAGTTTGTACATTGTCGCGCAAGTGGCATCACAACACCAGGGAAGAACCACCGGGCAGCTTTGTACTTCCCCGGCGAACCACCGACGGGGCGCTGAAACAGCACCTTCCGCTCCTCCATTGAGTAGACGCCCCAAGTGCTGAATGAGGACTCGTCGAGATCACCCACAAAGTAGATGCAGTTGCTCGGGGAGTACTGCTCGAGAATGGCGCCCCGTCGGGGAGTACTGCTCGAGAATGCTCGGGGAGTACTGCTCGAGAATGCTCGGCGCACTGAGCCTCGTCAGGCCCCAAGGCAGCGGCAAGCGGGTATCCATGGCGTACACCAAACCGGAGAACTCCAGCGCATACAGGACACCGTTGCTGTAGGCCGACAGAGCAATGGCATGGTAGATTTTGAACCCTTCAGGCAGAAGCAGCTTCCGCTCGCTCCACTCCTCTGGGCACCACCACCAGAGAGAGACGCCCCTATGGAACTCTGTAATGAAGAATGCCTCGGTGCCGGTGCAAAGCTAGTGGACACAGTTCTCAGTCAGATCGACAGGATGCAAGTGTAGCAGAACAAAAAATCAATCGACCTCCTGCAACATTTCACTCACGTTAGGTCCAGTCTGACAGATGCTCGCCGAAATCTCAACGCTCCGGGACGCGCCGGTGACGGGGTTTACGAGGAGGACAAGGCTGCCGTTCACGAAGGAGAGGTTGCCGCTGGAAGAGGCGCCACACAGCTCGAAACATTCCGCGTGCCTGCCCATGGCCGGCAGCCGGGCCGGG
>NW_024120856.1:0-11204 GCF_003073215.2 Triticum urartu
CGTGTGTGGGGGGGGGGGGGGGGGGGGGGGGGGGGGGTTGCTGGGTGTTATGGGTACGTATTGGTTGCAATATAGTATTTTTGAAATTGATTTGTGTGGAACATGAATATGGGAACTAAAACTAAAATACAGTACATATGATTTATTGTATAGTTACAAAATAGTTATTGGATGTAAGTAATCATAATATAACGGAAATGTATGAGTCATTTTCTATGCATGCCCACACGTTGAGGTGGTTCTTTTACCATGTCAACATGTAAGTCCCATACCTAGGAAGGATAGTCTTGTTTACTTGAGGAGAATATTTTCTATGATCATGCCTCAACCATGAACAGACTCAGTAAGATCTCATAGAGTAGAAATGGAAATAATAAGTCTTGTGACATGATCGAATTTTCTATTTATTACACTTGCCTTTTTATTACAATATGAAAATGTATTCATTTTCTTTGCATCGGTTGTGATCTGCAATACCATCAGAGTAAAAGAAGGGCTTATGGGAAGATGATAGGGTAGGGTTGGCTATAGCGCCGGTGGCTAATAATCTGGAGCGCATGGAAATGGGGATAATCTCATCCATTCCTAAACACATAATACACCGTGACCTCCAAAGTAGTGCAAATTTCTGTAAACGGACGATAATCTGACTCACAACACAAATTTAGTCGCTCCATATTCAACTCATTAATTAGGTTCCACGCAAAACAAAAAACAAAAGCTCATTAATTAGGTTCTGAATTGTGATCAACATATACAAGTAACCAAAAACATAATTAAGTTTACATGTTCGCTCATAATATACTTGATCTTCTCTTGCATCCTTGTTAATATCAAGTAATTAGACTCACATACAAACTACATCTGCTGCTGCTATATAACAATGTCTGTGACAACACCAAAAAAAAGGTTCTAAGAAGGTCTCTGCTTCAAATTGCACACGAAAGATCTTCGATCGTCCACACATGGACTGAAAATACTGTTGACGTTGTCTGGTGCAAAACAATAAACATGAATTTAGAAATATAATTAACTGTGACTTGTTTGGCATGCAATTGACCACATGGATCTTCTCAATAATTTAACTGACACATGAATTATAGTACTTACTGCACGCAGTGGACGAGATAGTAGATGTTATTCATCCTCATGCTCGTGCTGGCGCAACTCAAGGTCGATATTTGGTTCACGTACTCTAGTCGACAACAATAACCCAGCAGCAGCTTTTGAGCTGCTTCCGCTGGCTTGCTGCTCACTCGATTCCATGGCCCTAGAAAGCTAATTAACACACATTAATAGTTTGTCAAGTATCAGCTTCATTCGATGGTTGCAATAAAATAACTGAAGCTAATATGATCAATGTTATAATAGCCAGGGCTCTCGCAACCAGTTCCAACACTTTTTAAAATATTATGTGGTTGCAGCCAGTTCCAACACATTATGACTTTTTTGTGAAAGATTTATATTTTTACTTGAATCTGTATTAGACACGCTAATACACTGTATAGGATGTGACCCTTGAATAAAATCCACCCGAGAAAATGTGTGTGGGTTTTATACTGATCCTTTGTCTCTTCTTTTTCAAATCATATATATGCGGTCATGTCTTTCAATGACTTGGTAATGCATATGTTATAGCATGTGGTTCATCGATGATTATTTTCATGGACTTTCAGATGACAAGCTAGGATATATAAGCTACTAGCATTTCTTACCTTCTTCTGCAGCTCTATGTTGTGCTCATGAGCAATGCTCAACTTCTTGCCAAGCTCTATATTTTCCTTCTGAATAAGAAATCCCTAGAAAAGCAAATTCCATCTCATCATACCTCAGCTGTTAATAACAAACACATATACAGTAATTGACGCTAACTGAGCTATTTTAACACCAACAGCAGCATAAGCAAGAACATGAAGAAGATGTAGCGAACCTTTTGGTTGAGTTCGTGGATCTCTGCAGCCATAATTTGCTCCTAAAGAAATCAATTGTAAATAAAGTAATATGTATGAAACAAAAAAAATGAAAAATGAAAAAGGGAAGGGAAGGGCAAAGAAAAGGTACCTTCCTCTTTCTTACGGAATGCAAACTCATCTCAACTTGGTTCACCAGAAACTGGATATCTCGAACAGTGGTACCTGATAGCTCCTCTCCCAACAGTTGCCTAACATCATATCAGGGCACATGGTTTAACAGTATAACTAGCTAGTAGCTACCTAGGCTAGCTAGCTTCTCCATTCATTACAACTAAATACATGGGTTTTCACCAGCATAGTGTTCAAGTGAGAGATCTTAACATGCATGGCACTATTTTCGTTAAATTAATTTGCATATGAAACCACTCAAACAACAATTTATTGATAGCTATACTAATTGGCATTTTATTTCAATGCATGTGTTATACAAACTAAAGAACATTAATATTACCTATTATTATGTTGTAAGTTCTGCACTTGCTGCCTCAAGGTTGTAACCTCCCTCTGCCATAGCTGCCCAACAAATAGAAATGAAATAAGATATATACTAACTATAAGCACACTAGATTAATAAGGAGATCCATAAGTGTGCTTCCTTGTGTGGTCTACTAGTGCACATCGTATATACCTAAGAGTGATCCCATTACTTATTTATCTCAACATACAAGCATGCATGAGAAAACACCCACCACCACATGCAACCATGCATGGTAAAATATTTTTCATTTTATTATTCTACTTATAGTCAACAAATATTTTACAACTATATAGAATCAAATATAGTAAGTCATATGTATTTTTAAATTGGGTTCACACATTATTAATCTAAATATCTATATTCCACACAATTAAATCTCACTGAAATATATTGCAACTGATTCCCGGAGCAATGCGTGGGGTACCATCTAGCTGACCCTTTGTTGAACCAACTCCATTGATGGACACCTTGTGGCCCATAAGAGAAGAAAATTCACCTGAAAAGGTCACCACTGATGGGCCCGTTGATGATTTTTTGTAGCTGATGGACGAGCCCGTAAGGGAACATATAGAAAATTCAACTCAAAACTCACCACTAATGACCCCCTCAATGATAAATTGTTATAGGTGACGACTGAGACGAGTGACAAACTTAAAACAAGGGCCCATATGTGGTATAAAACTCACCGCCGATAGTTCACACCACAGAAAACTCGGCCTGTGGCACTGCTCAAGTTGTATATTCAACTCCTGCTACTCAAACTTCCATATTTTGATTTGTGCCACTAGGGATTGTGAAGAAATTAGTTACATACCCTTGTGCGCCGCCTTAGTGAGTTATCGTTACGACGGCGTATTGTTTGGGCCGTTCCCTTCATTTAGGACCCACCACTTGGTCACGTCAACCGCAACGACGAGGAGATTCTATTGACCGTTCTGTCCGGTGTGGGGCCAACCATTGAGGCCAGAATTTTCATTTCGCCACTCTGGTGTGGGCCCACTAATATTGAGGAGGAGAATCGGTTGACCATTTCGGCCGATGTGAGGGTCCACAATTGAGACCATAATTTCCATTTTTTTCACTCTAATTTAGGCCCACTAATACTGAGGAGGGGACTCGTTTGACAGGTCCTGCCGATGTGGGACCCACAACTTTTTTTGTGGGACCCACAACTTCGCCACGTCAAGTGCAATGAAGAGGGGACCGTTTGACCAATCTTGCCTATGTGGAGGCCCACCTGCAGCATGGCAGGTACACATATATTCCGGGGCATAGAGCCCCATTTCTTCCCGCCTCATAGTTTTGTCCCTCTATTTGCATGATGATTGATCAGAGCCGAGTGCGGGAGAGAAACTGCTTGGGGGTTGTTTGTTTTCGTAGGCCATTTACACTGTCTAGTATCAGCGGCTAATCCGATGGGAAGTTACCTGCACTCTCGTGGCCTTTGGCAACCTCGAACTTCAGTTTTTATAGTCTCTTCTCCCTCTCTCAACCTACATAGAAAGTACGGAAACCGTTTCAGCCATGGCATCCGACCAGCGCAAGCTCTATTTCCCAGGGCATAACGTTGTCATCCACGCATTGGGGAGAACTGCATGGACAAGCTCGAGCGGTGGCTCGACAACGATCGGAGAAGATCGTTGGCATTGACGTGGAGTACACATGGTCTCATTCCACGTAGAAGGCCTCTGTCATTCAGTTATGCATCCGTGAACATTGTCTGGTGTACCAAGTCTATAGGGCTATCAGTCCAAGCGATAGGCTCGCTCTACCACTTCTTGCACAATGAGAAGTATGTTTTCGTTGGCTCCAGCATTGAGGGAGAAAAGGAAATGCTTGACTGCAGCTGCCTGTGGGTCCAAAACTTTGTCGACATCCAAACGGAGCGGAGGGTGCCATACGGCACCGCCGCCATCATGGACAAGTACTACGCCAACACGAAGAAAGGCTTCGGGGAGAAGGAGCACCAGCAATTGGTGGATATGTCACTGCCCGACAAGCAGGTGGAGTATGCTGCCAAGGACGTGTATGCGGCATATGAGATATAGATGCGCATTGTCAACTTCAATAAAGGTCCTGCTTCGAATGGAGGAGGAGAAGAGATGCACCAGCTGGGTCAGGTAGGTTTCAAGTTTGGAAAATGTATTTATATGTTTATGTAGTCTGATGTTTTTGTAGTTATGTGACCTGTAATATAAAAATGTGATGTATTAGTTTGTAAGAAGATATTTGTATTGTGACTTCGATAAATTAAATATGTAATATTTTTTATTGTCAAATTTTGGCCCAGATTAACAAAATCCGCTCACATTTTAAAACTACTGGGCCAACTAAGTTGATACTTTCCCGGGTCTTCTAGTATGTGTTTTTGGAATTATTAAAATATTTTAAGCTGCTTTGAAGAAACTTGTTTTTCTGGCAGTTTTGCAAAACAGTGACATAAGTAGGCCAAAACTGTCATTTCTAAGCAAGTGGCTTTTCCAACTTCCATAAATCATGTGAGATTTAATGAAAACCCCATGTACCAATATTAGAACACTCTGCCAAGTTTGACTATCTTTTGACAACTTTTATTTTTATTTTTTAGGTTTCTTCTAAATTTTGTGTAGAAAAGGCTAAATGTAGATAATTCCATAATAAATGTTGATTTTCATTCACATTCGTTATTACAAATATTAAAGCAAAGTGTACACAAATTTTGAAGTGAAAATGATCTCAAATGGTCACTTCAAAAGGGCTGTCTGGAATTTGCATTGGATGTTATGTGAGATAGTTCACATGGTGAAGAATCCTTATTTATCTTATGTGTATTCTCTCAGAATTTTATCATAATATATCATACTAATATTAAGATTCCTTGCCAATTTTTAGTAATTTTGGACAACAACTAGATATTCTTTCATTTTAACCTTGAAAGATAATGCTAAAAATATTATTATGTAACAAATTTTGATTCTAATTTACATTTGTCATTATGGATGTTAAAGCAAGTTGTAGAAAAAAATTCAAGTAATAAAGAGCTCAAATGGTCACTGAAATTGGTTTGGGTGGTAAAAAGTGGGAGATTTTGGATGAATGTTACGAAACTTCTTCGGAGATAGTTCATTTTGTGAAAAACCCTACTATTTTATTCTTTATTTTGTGTATTCTTCTCAAAATTTTATCACAAGGTCATGCGACTATATCAGGGTATCATACCAAGTTTTCGTATTTTTTAAGTTCATTAAGATATCTAGCAATTCTCTGAAATGATGCAAAATTTCGGCTAGATTTACCATAACATAAAGTTGAATATTTCATCCATTTCCACCACATGACTGCAAATTGCATGTATTTCCTTAACTATATTTTTACTACATTTTGGAGCTTATTTGATGCACATATAATTCAAAATGGGATCACTTTCAGTAAGTGCAAAAAAATTCATTTAATGCACTCCCTTCATTTATTTATACAAGGTCACTATGGAATATACATTTTGCATCTATACAAGGCCACAAACAGTAGTCGAGACACAATTAATGATATTTTATCGTACTAACAACATGTTTAATACTTGCATGCATACATTCATATTGACAGTCAGCTACTTTCTCCACTCAGTTTCTTTGCATGCATGCAGTGTATTAATGATCCCAGTAAACGAAAAAAAACCAACTTGCAAAGCACACATTAAATTTTACATTGGTACCTGCAATCTGAGTTTGTGGTCTTGTATATAAAAATGGGTGGAGTATAATATATAGTAAAATTATCCTAAATTTTGTGAAACTTTTACACATCAACATATATGAAGTAAACAATACTACAAAAAGATATATGTGGAAAATAACCGAGTGCCAAGATATACGAAGGAGTTTTAGATTTTTTAGAGAAAAGCAATTTATCAGATAGGTGAGTCCTCCGCCATACATATCATTGAGTTCAGGCCATGTTTGGTTCATAAGTCCTAAGACTTTTTTTAGTCTCAACTTATAAGTCTCAAGTCCCTAATAAGTCCCTACCTGTTTGGATCCCGGGACTTAACATGGACTAAAAGACCATATTACAACTATAAGTCCCTATAAGTCCCTCCTTGAGAGTCTTATTTCATAAGTCTCAAATGCCCACTTTAAGTCCCTATAAGTCCCTCCTGTTTGGTTTAGATGAGACTTATAAGGACTTTTTTAAGTCCCTAAACCAATAAGTCCCTGGAAACAAACACCCTCTCAGTGGCACCACCTCACCGAACTCACCCCATGTAGCATCTTGTCATATAGTGGCATTCACGTACCGGTGACCTGCAGACCCCCTTCTTCTCTCTCACGTCATTCCCCTCCTCCAAATCATGGACAAGCACCAATTGAGCAAGTGATACAATATAGATAGTTGCGAAAGGAATCCAAGCTTGTTTAATAAACTACTCCGATCTAGTATGGGTTGCCGGAGCTCGAGCATGTGTGGTCCTGTGTGGAAGGAGGGCTCCTCAGCTAAGACCATTGTGCGGGTGGCGAGGGTTGGCAAGACATCCTCCTCGATGTCGGGCGGCGAGGCGCCCTCCTCCGGCTAGGGATGAGCGGCACCATGGCGGACAATGCGAGGGCTAGGTCAAGCAGTTTTGTGGGGAAGGTGAGTACTGTGGCGAACGCTAGGGAAGGGTAGTAGTTATAAGTGGACGACAAATCGAGGGGCGTCGTGGCAGAATCAACATTCAGTCGTCGAAATTCGATGCAAGACGTCGTGGCGTGTGAATAGGAGAATGTTCAATGACGTGCCACTATCGAGCGCTACTGTGCCATCCCATCAACCATGGGCCCCACATAGGAGTCTGCATTCAAACACGTCTAGTTCTCGGTGCAGTTCACATGACAGGTGGTGGGACCACAGAGGAGGAAATGGTTAAACAAGACGGCGACATGACGACAACTCACGTAGATGACGCGCAGGGGTATGCAACTAATTTTTTCACAAGCATTAGTGGCCAAGGCCTAAATAGTGAATTTTGAGTGGGAGGACTCAAATATCCAAGTTTGATAGTGGCACTGATCTGTTTTTCTCTTTACACTAGGTCCCTTCAGTGGTAAAATTGACCCAACGAAAAAACACTCAAAGCCCATTTTCTTGTAGCACATAAAAAACCACCAACACTAACCCTAATTTGCATATCCCACCCCCCTCTCTCTCTCTCGTATAATGGGAAGCTCTTTGATCTTTGGGTTGAAGATTAACTTCCACAACAGAAGGGTGTGTTATAATGGAAGATCCAAGGAGCGTAGACTTGATTAATAGCAACCTTTTGGTTTCAGGGTCGATGAGTTCTTTCCCCTTAAAATGCCTTGGTACTCTAACAAATTACCGCAAGCATTGTAGTAAGACTATAAGGTCATTGAAGACGCCTTTAGGAGTATCTTAGTGTTGGGTAGTCCAAGAATCTTTCCTCTTGGGGTTGCCTAGTCTTGATTAATTTTGTGACGAGTAGCCTCCCCATCCTTATGATTTCTTTTTTTCGGAGATCCCCGAAGGGTTCGAGAGAGGCTAGGGTACTATCGGTCTCAATTCATTTGTTGGTCGAATCAACATAAGGGTTTGTACCATTTAGCATGGTGATATATTTTATGTATCCCTAACGATGGGTGTAGCCCTGTGATTCATGATCTAGAAGTCAACACTATGTGTCATCTTAGTAAATGATTGTTTAAGTATAGGCAATGGTAAAGTGTGGTAGTTTCTCTTACATAGTACTAAGTATTTGGGGGCAAAATCACTCTTAGTGGTTATAGTCAAACCAATAGGCTCCCACTTTTGAAAGGACCTCCTAAAGGTTAAGAATATTTTTTTTTTCAATTTTGATCGCTTAATGTGGAAGTGGTCAATCAATTTGGTTTTGGGAGGATGGGTACCTCAAGGATATGAAGCTTTTGGTTCTAACCCCTGAATATTTAGGATCTTTCCCATACAAATGACAATGCTTCTGTGGTTATTGGAGCTGCCACATGTGGATTTTAGTAGGGTTATCATTGGCCGGCATTTTGTAGACTTGGATTAACAATACGATTTTGGATTCTACCCTTATTCATTCCACTCAATCGTTCCTCCCTTTGCAAGCCACTCCACCGGCCCCACTCCACTCGACTCCACTTCATCCATCCCCACCATAGAGGAAGAGAGGTCCAAGGCAAGAAGAGAAGAGAAGAAGTGTGGGGTGATTGCATGTTCACTTATTGATTCTTTGAAGGCCAAGAACTCCATTCTTGAATCCCTACTTAAGTTTTTCTCTTTAACCGCAATCCTATCCTTGTGAGAGAGGTGATCCTTTGTATTATTGAGATAGGCTTTGATTAAAGATCATGCAAGGAGTTTTCATCAAGTGACTTTGCTTTGCTTGTTACTCTTGGATTGTGGGTGCATCCTATAAAGTTAGGGTTCACTTAAGATTCTATCAAGTTCTATATACATGAAAGACTCAAGAGTTTGTATGGGCTCTAAGATTGTCCACTTGGTGAAGATCTTCCCTTAGCGGGGCTTCTTAGTGCAAGCCATGATGAAATAGGTTTATTGCGCTTTGTGGGCAATGCAATCAAGATCCTTTGTGATCCTAGAACCATTGGTTTAAAGCCTCCATCAGTGTGGACATAAGATCTTGCCAGCCATCCAAACCACAGGAAAAACATCCCGTTTCATGAGTTTTTGCATTCCCTTTACCCTACCTCCTACTTACTTGAAAGTTATTATTTTCGCTTCTCAATACTCTTGTTTAGTTTCTTTCTAAGGGAATCTCCAACGTTGACCCTCAAACCACCCGCATGCTTGCGGATCGAATTGTCCGGACCCATTTTGCCATCCAATATGGTACCCAATCGGTCTGTGGACCGGTCCAAACGTTTCCTGCAAACCAGAGGCAAACCGGGGGGCGGGGATTGGCTGGAGTCTGGAGCGCTGACAAGTAGGACTCTGACACCCCCAGTCCACTTTTCTTCCGCGCCGCTCCTACTCTCCCTTGCTTTCCATCTGCATCCTTCGTCTGTAGCCGCCTTTGTACCTCTCTAGACGCCGTCCAGGAATCGTAGGACGCCCGTAGCCCCCACCAAGGTGCTTTCTCTCATTGGAGTACGTTGCCATCAACCCAAGATCCCTCCGCGGCCAGGTAACCTCCTCCCCCCTGTCGACTACTTCCATGGTGGATACCATGCGCGGTAGGTGTTCGGTCAAAAGTTGTTATTCTTTTTTGTTGAACTTCTTGTAGTTTTCAAGAGTATAAACATGACGGCAGGATACTCAGTGATCGAGGATGAGTTGTTGCGCGATGCGTGGTTGGCCATATCTGCGGACTTTGTTGGCAGGAACTTAAGGGGCTCGATCTTTTGGCAGTTAGTGCACACTTTGTCTCATGCAAGAAAGAACTTTGCTCATTATGAGATGCACATCATCCATGAACGCAACGTGAGGTCAATATCACATTAATGGTACACCATTTGCAACTCCGTCATGAAGTTCTGCGGTGCAGTTGCATGCGTGGGGACAATGTGGCCATCGGGCTCATCAACCATGGAAATCATAAGTTTTGCTTCATGTTTCTCTATATATTGGTTACTTCATTCATACACTCAATGTTTCTCTACACGTTGTATTGCTTGCACGCGATGTCGTGATGTACTACATGACCGAGGGCAGGCCATTCACGCACATACATTATTGGATGAAGCTCAAGGGCAGTACGTGTGGGATAACATGCGCCGGTTCAGACTCTAGTATCGTTGGATTTGGAATCGATGAATTCGAAGAACTTGTTCAACATTTGGTCTGAAATGTAATATTTAGATTTGAACTATTGTTGTACTAGACATATTTGCATGTTATTTATGGATGAAAGGTGCTATTTTCTATAATTATTTTGATTGTTGCGGTCTTAGAAAAAACAGGGGCGGACAGTTAGGGGACATGGTTGGATGGCCAGCTCCCAAACCAGTGTCCGCAGACTAGTCCGGACCGGTCCGCGGATGAATACAGGTTCCGTTTTAGGGGTCGGCATTGGAGAATCCCTAAGTACTTTTAGTTCTCTACTCATCATTGTCTTGTCCTAAAACTTTCATTCCTAAATATTGGAGTAGCATTGTTTTCCCTCTAGTTCTTAGACCTAGATCCCAACAGGAGATTATACATATTAGGATGCCTCATTTTGGTCAGGCCAACAACGATGTTTTGGTCTATCTGATCATGCAGAATGATGCCATGTGTAACAAAAAGGAAGTTCATTCTTGTATGCAGGTGATACTCTCTGGTCGTGGCCATATGTGTTATTGCAGAAGGTGCAACATAGAAAGTCGATGGATCTTTCCCAAATAAGCTAGAGTGAACCACTAGGGAGTTTATGTCATGTTTGGCGCAGTGTCCCAGCAGCAGGCTTATGGATATTTATAGTAATCTTGTTTGGCAAATTCGTTTTTGTTGGGACATGTTTTTTTATCTTCCTACTTTTGGCAACAAGATAAAAGTTTGATATCTTTGTAATGAGGCGATGTAATAAGGTTGTCCATATGCATCTTAGGATGCAGAGGGTTTAGCAAAAACTGAGATTAGCCAAAAAAATCTACATGGGGAAGAATAATACATATATTTCGTGAAATGAAGAATGGAACAAAATGTGGCAAAGCCTACCGACAGAATTGGACAATCTAGCTAAAAATAGTATGTTTAGAGGTTTTCCAGTGGTCGGTATTTTTCTACCATATTTCTAGATATATATATATATATAGTTATATATATATATATTTATA
>NW_024120857.1:0-10337 GCF_003073215.2 Triticum urartu
CTTCCCGCGAAATGCTGCCGCCCCGGCGCCCCCGGACGCCCCCCAGCGCGCCGGGTTCTGCCTGGGTACGCCGGCGCCAATTTTGTCCCAAGCCGGCGAAAAACGGGCTCCTGTGAGCGCGACTGGGCCAATTTTTGGGCGCCGGCGCGGGAAAAACGCCTGGGGAGAGCCTGTTGGGGGCGCGGCTGGAGATACTCTTATCTTGCAATGTATATGTGATCGTACAATTTCTTCAGAACTGTGTGCTTATATCTAGGTAGAGCTATCCAATTGAATCTCGACACGTTACCATGTAACCTGTGAGTGGTACACTTAATTTATTACAAGTTGTGTGCTCATGCCCGCAAAATAAAATAAAATTGTGTGCTCATATCTTGGTGGGGCCATCAAATTGTATCTCGGCATGTTACCATGTAACATGTGGGTAGTACACTTTCTTCATAACCATGTACTTATATTATGGTACGACTGTCCAATTGTATATAAACATGATCGATATGGAAGGCGACAAATGGCATGATTTTTTTTCGACAATCGAGGTATGACTTTTGATGCCAATATCGCACGTCCGATGCACTAACGTGTAAGATTCCAAATCTTACAGATTAAGAAGTCATAGATCTACCACAACCAATAAACCCGGTTGCGTCTTTGGTACAACTCAACCATGCTAGCGAAACCTCTATTTGCGACTAAATTCCTGAATTTCAGTTTCTTTTCAATCAATTTCTTTCTTATGGTAATTACAATATTGTTTGAAGTTTGTATTGCAGATACCTTGGAAAAGTTTGTTGGTTGTGATTTTTAACATATAATAATTGTAGCCGTACTTATTGAGGTGGGTGTGGCAGGAACATTTGCATTTGGGTGCTAAAGGTAACATCCAAGTTATAAAAGGTTTGCTAGTAGTACCATGTTGTTTAAGGTTGCTAGATTGATGAGCACACTTATGTACTAGCTAGCTTTCCACTTGCCTCATCCAAAAAAGGACAGTTTTAAGGTTAGTAAGTAAAGTGGCCACGGAGCACGATGCAAAAAATGTGCAGTCCACGTGAGTGACGGCGTTCCAATCTCGATTAGAGCCAGTAATGCATTAGATTAGAGTAAAGATGATTTCCTTCCAGATTTGGTTCTCTGAGTCATGGCACCACTTGATCTTTAGTATGTAGTCCTTAACGATGCAACCACTCTGATCTGATCTGGTTTGATTCTTCCTTTTTGCTCTTGCATCAACTCAGCTGTATGTACCTTCAGGTGTTTTGGGATGAGTGGACAAAGCTGGAGGCACCGATTCCCTGCTGCTTTCTTGCTTCTCCAGTCAAACAAATTAATTAGAGCATCTTTATTTTCCCATGTCAAACTACTGCGAAATAGGTCTTTACGGAGTTCATTTGTGTTTGCCGAGTTCTACTCCACGTGATCAGGGCAAACAACCAGTTTGCCGAATAGCAGACTCAGCAAACATAAGAGCTCACCAGAGATTCCAGTCTCCAGTTAGCTGATCAGTTATTTATTTATGAGAAAAGTATACTTTTCGTCTCTCAACTCTTGGTGAAATCTAGATTTGGTCCCTCAACTCCGAAACCGGACAACTTGCACCCCCAACTAACGAAACCGGACAAGGTTTGTCCCTGGTCTCGATTTTGACCGGTTTTGGTGCTGACTGACCCCGGTTTTGACCGGTGCCGACTAAAATTCGCGTAATTTTTTCATATCCATGAACTTTTTAAAATTCACATACGCTTTTCAAATCCACATAGTTTTTCAAGGTCGTGTAATTTTTTCAAAAATAAACATACCTTTTTCAAATCTGTGAACTATTTTGAAATTTGTGTACTTTTTCAAATCCATGATTTTTTTAATTTGCGTAATTTTCTCAAATCAGTGTATTTTTTCAACTCCGTGTAATTTTATCGAATCCAAGTATTTTTTTTCAAATCCATCTGTTTTTTAAATTCGCGTACTTGTTTCAAATCCGCATACTTTTTAAAGTTCGTGTATTTTTTTTCAAATCCGTGTTCCTTTCCAATCCATGAACTTTGTTTGAAATTCACATACTTGTTTCAAGTTGACATAAATTTTCAAATCCACACATTTTTTTCTAATTCGCGTAAAAGATATTCAAATCCGCATACGTTTTCAATTTCACATAAAATTTTCAAACCCAAAAAAGTATACGTGAATAGGAATAAGTATGTCAATTTTTAAAAATTACATGAATTTAAAAAAACCACAGGAACTTTAAAGAAGTACGTGGATTTAAAAAAAGTACGTGAACTTGAAAAAAGTATGCAGATTTGGAAAAGTACACAATTTTTTAAAAAGTTCACGTATTTGAAAAAAATACCCGAATTTGAAAACATTGAACGGACTTGGAAAAGGTATGCGAATTTGAGTCGGCACGGTCAAAACCGGGTTGGGACAGCACCAAAACCGGTCAAAACCATGACCAGGGATGAATCTTGGCCGGTTTCAGTAGTTAAGGGCGCAAGTTGTCCGATTTTGAAGTTGAGGGATCAAATCTAAACTTCGCCAAGAATTAAGGGATGAAAAGTATACTTTTCTCTTTATTTATTTATTTTGAAAAACGGAGGCAAAAGATTTGCCTCAGCACTTGAAAAATACTTCAGGTTCTTCATGGGTATAAATCCAAAATTAAAGACTATACATACATGGTGAAAACATTTTGAACAAGCTAGCTATAGATGATCAAGACAACTATGCAGGAGTTATATTCTAGAGGATGACCAGCCACACTTGAAATAAGACACGGCCTAGACTCCATATCAAGGCGTGGATCAATACCCAACACAATATCTCACGCGCATGCAAATGAAAAGCCTGTTTAATTAGCTTCATTTTATTTATTATTTGCACCATATCAAGACAATACAACTATAAAAAAAAGTTCAACTCCCAGCTTCTGCATCTTTATGAAACTATGAACTCAAGTACCAGAAGAGGTTGCCATGTTATATATAATTGGCAGAAGTAGTGCTCCTTAATACTTTTCATATATATAGTCTGACTTGGAGGATAATATGTTGCACCCTTAGAAGAGCCATTCAATACACAAAGCTGAAACCAATATCAAGCAGCACCATTAATCTCAACCCCCACAAAGATTTTGAATACATAATCAAGTTACTTAGTTACTTGTTCTTTAATTCCAAGTTTTGCTCATGGATAAGCTTTATTTCCCCGGACAGTCGAATATTCTCTTGATGAAAGATGTATCCCTACAAGGTTGCTTTGTTGAATTATCACGTATGAAATGTAACTTTTTTTAATATATATTGATGTAAACTTTACATGAGAACGGCATCTAAGTAAAATTGCACACGCATGTGATAGAAATATTGGCGAACCTTCTCGTTGAGTTGTAGAATATGGTTGGTGAAACTTTATTCCTAAAACAGGTATCAGGAGACACATAGTCATTCCTATAAAACAATGTTAGCGTCGTGATTATGGAAGAGGGTACATGATTAGCATAAATAAGAATAAACTGAGAGAGCTCAGCTACCTTCTTTTCTCTAATATGGTGTAAGCTCTTCTCCAGCTGATTTTCAATTAAACATAAGTCTTTGACTCCTAAGTTTGATAATCTCTCCCCCATTAGATTCCTGAAAGTCAAACAATAATGGGATGACTTGAATGCATTTTCCAGTCTTTACTCAAACTTATTTATATAGGTAGGTATCAATGGAAGGAACTGAATTAAGAACTTATACCTATGATGTTCTTGAAGCATCTGCATTTCCTTCTGTAATTTCCAGACTTCCCCTTGCCAATACTAGAAAAACAAATGCATTTTTTCTATTATCATAAACTTTTAAACTGTTACAAATGAGTGTGAAACTTTTGTCCAAAATAATATAAGAAGTGGTACTATTCAAATACTCTTGATTTATGGTGTAGTGCTAAAAGTATATGCATACAGTAAGAATCAAGCCTCTCTAATTTGACTACCAATATGTACATTTACTGGGTCACACATATGAGCATAACATCATTACATTTGTTTCTGAAAACTTCTTTTATAATTATGTAATTTTACCAACTTCTTTACAAACGAATTAGCTGTCAAAGTTGCATCATGCAAACTGCATGTCTACATGTAAAAAAACATCATGTATTTTGGAACATTAAGAGTAAAAAAAGGTTACAAGGAATGCATGCATACCATGACTTGTGACACTCGATTCAGCAGCTGATGTTGCTCTTGTGCAGATTGGTAGTTTTGAATGATGGAAGGCATGGCCGTGCCCATGGTGGTGGCGGCGGTGGAGTTGGCATACTCGTAGAGGCGACAAGTGGAGGAGAAGACCATGGCACCGACCTGGACATTACAGAGGATGGCCAGCTCACGTGCTTTCTTCAGCAAGCCACTACGCCTCTTGGAGAAGGTGACCTACCTTCTGCTCATGTTCTCAGTCCTCCTAATCAAAATCTTGCCCCTCATCATGATAGCTTTTCGATCTCCTTAATTAAGCATATATTCACTCAACTCCTTAATTATCTGCTAGTTTTTTTTGCGGGGGTAATTATCTGCTAGCAGATATTCGCTCCAGTGGTCCAATTAATAGATGGTTGTGTCTGAGCAGGACTGTGAACGAACTGAAGTAAGGCAAGCGTAGTTAGCTACTCATCCAAATATGCAACCTGCAGATTAACTAATGCAACCAGTAGCAAATTAAGGAGGCAAAGTGCATGCTGATCGATGAGCTCGGTCATTTCCTTAACTAAATTTATCATGCAATTTGCTGCCATCTCTGGAACCTGTGAAAGGGCAACAATATTTTTCTTGCAAATGGATGTTTCTTGTGTGCACTGTACGAGGTTTTGGAATCCGTAAATGTCACGCCTTGTATTAGCTTTCACAGGTTATGTCGTAGCTGATTCGATTTGATTTGATTCCTGCCCATGTGCAAGTAGCACCGGTTGTACAAATTCGGCAAAGAAATCACAAGCTATATGTCCGATCATTGTCCACTTTCAACACTCATTTGCTACACGCCCTCTCGTCATCTCTGTCCGATCATTGTCCACTCCTTCTCGCCGATGACAAGGGACCGCGGAGACCGCGAACTTTCAAGTTTGAAAACTTTTGGATCTCTATGCCCGGTTTCATGGAAGTGGTAAATAAGGCATGGAACGAGCCCCTCGAGCACTCCGAGCCATATCAAGTCTTATTCCATAAGCTCAAGAAGGTGGCCCTCCGACTCTCAGAGTGGAGTAGGGGCCTTTTCTCGAAGGCAAAAGTTCACCTTCATGTCGCTTTTTTGGTGATTCTCCGCCTCGACATTGCTCAAGAGAATCGGCAACTCTCCCCTGATGAGAGGGACCTTAGGGCCCGGCTGAAGAGGAGAGTTATCAGCTTGGCCGCACTCGAGAGAGCTCGGAAAAAGCAATGTTCAAGAATTGCTAACCTCAAGGAGGGCGACGCAAACACCAAGTTCTTTCATCGCCGGATTAATGGTAGAAGGAGGAAGAATCATATCCATAGGCTAAAGTATGACCAAGGTTGGGTCACCGAGCACGACGCCAAAAAGAAGCTCATTCTGGATCACTTTGCTGACGTGATGAAAAAAGGGAGCACAAGCGACAAAGACTTCAATTGGGATGAGCTCAACTTAGAGGTGCACGACTTGCACGGCCTTGACTCGCCCATCACTGAGGAGGAGATGCGGGAGGCTATCAATGGCATGCCAAGTGATAAGGCACCGGGCCCGGACGGTTTCACTGGTGCTTTCTTTAAGAAGTGTTGGGGCATCATGAAGCAGGACATGATGAGGGTGGTACACCATTTTGATGCCCTCCATACGGCAAATCTTCACTGGCTCAACTCTACAAATGTGGTCCTTCTGCCCAAAAAAGAAGGCGCCGAGGGGATTGCAGACTTTAGGCCCATCAGTCTCATCCATGCCATCGCTAAGATTATCGCAAAAATCCTCTCAACCCGTCTTGCTCCGCACATGGAAAAGCTGGTCTCCAACGCCCAAAGCGCATTCATCAAGCGCAGAAGCATACACGACAATTTTTTGTGTGTTCGCAACCTGGCCCGCAGACTGCACAAATGCAAGACCCCGTCTCTGTTGTTCAAGCTTAACATCCGCCAGGCCTTCGACTCAGTCAGATGGGAATACATCCTTGATCTCCTACGACGAAGGGGCTTCCCCCCAAGTTTAGAGACTTGATTGCGGCTCTTCTTTGCACATACACCTCCAGGCGGATGGTGTGGCCGGCCACCCCATCAAGCATGGTCGGGGCCTTCGGCAAGGGGATCCCCTATCCCCGCTCCTTTTCGTCATTGTAATTGATGCACTCCAACAACTGCTTGAGTTGGCAACCGGAAAAGGGCTACTTCACAAGGTGCGGGGGAGAGGGGTCATGGTGAGAACTTCACTCTATACAGATGATGCAGCCATTTTCATGGCCCCAATTAAAAATGATATTGACAACCTCTCAGCCATCTTAAACGGATTCGGGGAGGTCAACGGGCTATGCACCAATTTCCATAAGAGCTTTGTTGTGGCCATTCGATGCAATCACCTCAATCTAGAGCACATCCTTCAAAACTTGCCGGCAAAAAGGGCGTCGATATTTGGGCCTTCCTCTATCCGTCTGGAAGCTTAAGTTGGTGGATTGGCAATTCCTTGTGGACAAGGTTGCGGGCAAGCTGGTTACCTATGATGGACAAAATATCACCACCAGTGGACGCACTGCCCTTGTCAAGTCCGTCATCCCCTCCCAAGCGATCTACTTCATCACGCCATTAGTCGTACCGCCGAGCATTCTTCAAAGCATCAACAAACTCGAGCGAGCCTTCCTTTGGTCCTGATCGGACAAGACGACGGGTGCCAAGTGCAAGGTGAATTGGGAGATTGTCTATCGGCCGCGTGAATATGGTGGTCTAGGGGTCCTCAACACCGACAAATTTGAGAGGGCCTTGCGTTTGAGGTGGCCATGGTTTGAATGGACGGCGCCTCACAAGATGTGGGTGGGATTGGGAAACCCATGTGACGAGGAGGACCTTGACTTCTTCTAAGCATCCACAACCATCACCATGGGGAATGGTGCTAAAACACCTTTTTGGGATTCTCCTTGGCTTCATGGATGCAAACCCAAGGATGTCGCTCCTCTCATTTTTGAGGCCTCCTCGAGGAAGAATTGGAAGGTGCGCGAGGCTCTAAAAAATAATGCGTGGATCCTCAAGATCACCCCCTCCATGGTCGTATCAGTTGAACACCTTCGGCAATTCTTCACTCTTTGGGCGCTTTTAATTGATGTCCACCTTGTTGAACATGCCGAAGACACCATTGTGTGGAAGCACACGACAAGCGGGCATTACTCTGCGGCCTCCGCCTACAAGGGCCAATTTCTAGGATTGGTCCTCTCCCCCATGGATCAAATGATTTGGAAGGCTTGGGCGCCGCTAAAGGCTAAATTCTTTGCTTGGTTGGCTATCCAAGATAGAATTTGGACTGTGGATAGGCTTGCAAAGCGGGGATGGTCAAACTGCGGGCTTTGCACTCTCTGCAAGAGAGATCAAGAAAGTGGACCACATCTCTTCTTCAAATGCCGATACACCATTCGGCTATGGAACTCGGTCATCGCGAAATTCGGCCTTCACCACTTGGACACTACTACTTGGCAGCTACATGATTCGGTAGAGGAGTGGTGGACAAATATAACCGGTGCCGGAGTCCCCAATAGGAAGGCTATGGCCTCTTTTACCATGCTTGTGTCATGGACCACTTGGAATGAGAGGAATGCCCGTGTTTTTCGACGAAAGAGCGCTCCGCCAACAATCTTGCTCAACTTCATCATTTGCGAGGCAAACCTTTGGGTCACTGCCGGTGCAAAGAAATTAGGGGCTATTATTTTATGCGAGTAATCACTCATGCCGTGTAAGAGTGACTTCTGTAACAAACTCTCTTCTTATCTTAACTAATAGATGAGGCAAATCTTTTGCCTCCGTTTCAAAAAAAAAAAACAAGCTATATGTGGGGCAACTCCATCCGTCTCAAAACATAAGGCCAATTTTGAGCCATTAAGCATTAAGGTTTTGACCAATAACTAATCCATCAATACTGACAGCAATGCAGTGTTCTATAAAGAAATTACAAGTTATACATATGAAGTAATACCTTAACTTGCGGTGGATTTGTTTGTTGAGATTAGGTGCCAGAGCTGCCCCTGGCAAACACATCAAATTCTCACGACTTCATAGAGTGCAAGCTAGCGACTCGAGTTACTTTCGCCACTTGATTATTTTTCCCCAAAATTAATTAGCACACCTATATACCTAGTGATAAGGACAGAAGTTTAGACAGAAATAGAACAACCGAGTGCCTGAAAACACCACATATTAGGATATGTGTGCATCTTGTTATTCTGACTGAACATAACCATAGATATAGTATAGGTAGGGTCACATGTACTGAGAAACTTTATTTGTCGAGTATGGATTGATAATTCCCAGTGGAGAATATCTTTAGTCATACGATGGATTCGAAAATCCTTCCGCACATGCGTGATGAGCACATCAGCTCTCCTGTGGTTGTGTGGTTGCAGAGGTAGCTCAAAGAGGAAGCTACCTTGATCCACGCAGGCAAGGTAGGGGCTACCTTGTACACATTCATCTGTAAGGTATATAGAATATCCATTGCCAAATTATCAATTGATCGTACATAAAGAAAATCAGTGTCCTGGATAGGTCCAAACCGATTCATATTACCACTACCACGCAATTGAAACAACAAAAATAATATCAAGTATGGATTGCACTTTAAAAAGGCTGCATGGTTTCAAACTGAGGTACTAAACAGATAGGTCTGTTTGTGCCCGCATGTGACCCAACGGCAATTAGGGGGCTTTTGGTTGCCTACAAATGCTGAAATAATTTCAATTGCACTGTTGTGGGGATGTGTAACCAACAAAATTCATGAATATTTAGTTAAATAAAATATGCACCATGAATAAATTGGTCAATAGTGCATATAATTTTGATTAATTTACGGTGTCTCATCTCCAGGAAAGATACAAAACTTAGTACTATGTCCCAAACTACAATCAAATCAACGCGCGGTAAGCTCACATTTTTTTTGGGTTTCGCACCTTGATTATATATCACCAAAGTTCATAGTTCTTTGATAAAGGTAGATCCCTATGATCAGTATATAAGATCATAATTGTTTCTGGCAGCTTAGATTTACAGGTGATATAGTTTACCTGATTTTTTTTTCTTAACTTAGCTTTTGGGGCTAATAGATTCTTGTGCATTCCTTCAAGTGGTTTGATCGAATGATAATCAATTCGACGAATGTTTGCTAACCACACAACCCTAAAAGAATTTCAATTGCACTGTATTGAAGGTAAGAGCATCTCCAGCCGTTGGCCCCCCAGGAGGTGCCTAAAATCGCCCCTGGGGGCGCACCGGCGCTAAACCATGTGCTGGGGACGTGATGCCCCCCAGTCGCGGCGCCCATGTTTTTTTGAAAACTTAAATTTTGTCACAAACACGACGCAAATTAAACCAAACTTCAGCGAGTTCATTCATATTTAAAATATTTTACAAAAAAACGCTACTAGTCTGCTCCTCGCCGTCTCCCTCGCCGCCCGCCGCCCTTATAGTTCTACATGCCGAGGAGGCGGTAGAACCGCGTGTAGTCGCCGCCGTTGTCGTCGTCATCGCCTCCGCCGTGGCCGCCGTCCCTGCTGCAACCCTCTCCCGGTTGGCGCGGCAGGTTGGACGGTCCGGGGGCGTCCTCGTCGTCGTCGCTGTCGAGGATCACGACGCCGTGCTCGTCCTCGCGCCCACGTTTGTGGGCGACTATCTCCTCCAGGGCCCGGCACTGCCGGACCATCTCGTTGCGGAGGTAGTCGTCCCGCGCCCACTGTAGGGCCTACTCGTCGGAGAAGCCGCGCCGGGCTATCTCCTCGTACTCCACGGGGAGGCCGGGCTCCGGCTTGGGTGCGACGAGGACGAGGCGGCCAGAGGCGAGGGGGTGGGGGGGGTGGTGTCGCCGATGCGGACGCCGGAGCTGCGGGTGCGAGCGCTGACAGGCGTGCCCTGGGGCTCCGGCTTGACGGGGCGGAGGTGGAGGCAGGGGGAGCCGCCGGACGAGGAGGAGGACCCCCCGGTCTCCATGCGCCTCGGGGTCCAGGAGCTTCCCCGGCAGCGTGTGAAGGATGGGGGAGCGGGGTACTCGAGGCGCGGCATGTTGCCGCCCTCGATGTACTCGAGGACGGCCTCCAACGTGCGCCCCGGCACGCCCCACCACCGCCGGCGGTGAACCTGCCGCAGGGCCCCAGTCCGCTGGAGGGGCCCA